>NC_047510.2:32070485-32370485 GCF_902827115.2 Pseudochaenichthys georgianus | reverse complement strand
ATACGCAGCTTGTCAGGAAAAAATTAACTTTCCATTTGGGGAATGTCTTTCAGTACTGAAGTGGAAGAAGTACTCACATATTGCACTTAAGTAAAGGTTGCAATACTAAGGTTTAATAAAAAAATATTGGACGAGTAAAATTTCTGCATTGAAATGTTTACTTGAGAAAATATGCAAAAGTATTAGCACCAAAATATACTAAAAGTACTTTAATTATTGTATTATAGTGATGCATGAATCTGTGTCACTTTAATGTTGTAGCTGGAGAGTTACGGTTGATTTAAATGTCTCCTCTACTGTATATAATGATTTGGTAGCTTAACCTTTAATAATGTATCATTATTAGTTGTATATTAACATTTATAGTATGGATTCTATTTTATCAATCTTAATCTGCAAAGTAGCTACTAACTAAAGCTAATAAATACATTTACTGGAGTAAAAAGTACAATATTTGCGTCAAAATGTCGTATGAAGTAGCATAAAGTGAAAAGTAGATGTACCTCAAAGTTGTACTTCATTACAGTACTTGTACTTCACTAGAGCATTTCCATCGACAGTATACATACATGAGAGAAAAATCACAAAATGCATTAATGTCGCCTTCGAACTCAACAACACAACCAATAATAATAATAATCTACAATAATCTATGTTATGTTGACCCGAATCTCTTCAGGTTTCTTTTTTACACCCGAAGGTTTTGTGATTACCTTCAAATACAGTACACGCAAACCCCGACTCATGGATAAATCCCCCTCGATGGATAAATACCTGCAGAAGAAGTCCGCTGAGAGCCGTGGAGAGGCACTGAGCTCCTCTGGTGCCGAGAGGGTACAAAGACCCGTCTTCCACCCCCAGGGGACGAGGCCCCACCAGGCTAGGACCGCTGGTCAGAGACACCACTTCTGGTTCCAGGTCAGCATCAAGGAGAGCCTGCAGCAACCTCAGGAGGCTGACTGCAGAGAGAGCAAAGAGAGGAGGGGGGTCAGGAGGGCAAACAAAGAGTATGGAGATAAATCTGGTTTAGTAAAGTTTTGATCTGAAGGTTCAAGTTGTGATTGGTCTTTTCATGTTGAATATTATTATTCATAATGATTCACTCTATTATGCTTTTAGGGGTTTTTCCTTTCCTGTAGTGCAGCGGTGCCCAACCTAATCAACTCAGGGCCCACTTAAGAATCTAAAAAATGTTCGCAGCCCACATTCAACCATAAACAATAGAGTGCCACAGTGACGCGTCCTAAAACCCGGAAGTAAGTTAGCATGTTACCACTTCCGGTTCCTTCGACAAAAACCAATGCAATTTCTCCATAGGACTTTGGAAAATAAATCGATAGATAGATTTATGATTAGAAAATTATAAAAGTAGGGTAGACATAGTGGATATTATCCGAATGAGTGTACTTCCGTGTTTTAGGACGCGTCACTGTGGCACTCTATACGGAGGGTAAATAAAGTTCTGATTGGTCAATTCAGAACATGTGACACGTTGTTAATCCAGTAGAACAGACCGCTGTCAAGGACTGTAATGACCGTTGCTAAGGAGGATCAAGAAAGGTTAAGAGGTTGAAATAAAATAAAAAATCTTGATAATGAATTGTTTCCACGCAAATCATAATGTTTTGCAATTATTTGGCGGCCCGCTTGCAATGCAGGCCGCGGCCCTAAGGTTGGAAACCGCTGCTGTAGTGTGTTATATCAAATCAAACTTTATTTGTATAGCCCAATATCACAAAACATGTTTGTCTCAGTGGGCTTTACAGATTAAAAACATACAACAACATTGTATATGATGGAGTTACAGCAACATAAGACAAGATAAAATAAGATACAACAAAAGACAATACAAATACATAAAACATTCAAACCAATACCATAACATGCAAGCTCTAACTGAAGGCTATGTTAAATATGTAAGTATATAGGTTTTAGTGCATGTAAATGGTCTGCAAAACATCACGAAGCGTTGAGGGTTTTTCTCTCTCCCAATAGATATTTTGATATTTGAGTTCAAAATCTTTGTGTTCCCGATCTTTTCACAGATCTCAGAATTGTTTGATTGATTTAGCTCCATAGAAAAGGAGAAAGCAAACACATGTGAAGGGCAAGGCCACAAGAGAACCAGAGTGTACTATGTTTTTGAAATAGAAGATGCTAAAAGCAAGGGGGAAAGAGAAGCAAGAGGTAGCAGCTGAAAGGAATTGAGGGCCGTTTTTGTGCTGGTACGTGACAGAAAGAGTCTAAGTGAGGGACGGGGTTAAAGAAAGGTCCAGGAACCAAAAGAGTGCTGGAGATAAACAAAGAGACACAGACCAAAACAAATCGCTAAAACCCAAAGGGATCCCAACTGCCAGCCATCTGACTCGCACTCGATGCCACGTACTCTGAGATTACAGCTCTCCGAGGGAGGGACGACTCAATTAGCGGCAGCAGAAGAGGGGGAGGAGAGATGGGGAGAGGAGAGGGGGAGAGGAGATACATCACAGCAGCCTGACAGGCCACTTATCCAGCTGACAGACACACACACGGAGCAGCCGGATGATCTGTCTCCGGGCGCTGCAGCGGGATGTGGGTCACTTTATGTAATGAGAGTGAGAAATGTATCCCAGGGTTTGGTTAGCTCCGCTGAGGACGAGGGACAGACGCTACCTGCTTACATTTAACAAATTGGACTGTCAACGCTAACAGGTTAACAATCTCGATTAATCTGGAAACCTTGACGTGTTAAAAGCAAATTAATCACACTATCAAGTTGCTTCCGTAATTCTAGTGCGGATGTTATGGTTCGTTTCAGTTGTACCGGGAAGTAGGAGTATCAGAGTTCCCAGTCGGAAATTTGAGCCCCATGAGGTCTGACTCAGAGATATCTCACCATACCCAAGATCACCACCACGATGGAGTCTCCGCAAGATGAACATCAAGAGAACACTTTGATAACATAACATTTGTAGCTCTTCTGTGTTATTTGTGTCATTAAATCAACTTCACTTCCATCTGTGGATACGTTGCTTCGGTGTTTGCATTCACAAAATAAAGCGTAGTTATCAACCGGTATTGCTAACAGCGGCTAATCTGAGGTGAGTGCTAAAGCTGTGAACAAGACAAACTACTTTCCTGCGAGCGTCCATATTTTTCCGCGCTACTGATTACGTCACGCCCAGTTCTGACTTCCAATGTAAATTAATCGAACATCAACCATGAATCGCTTGTTAATGAAAAACGATAAAGAAAGCGGAGGAATCGGCACACGCTGCATGTATAACACTGACTGGAGACAGATCCAAAATGGTGGAATGAGCTCCCCATTGACATCAGAAAGCTTATCCATCTTCCGGCGCAGACTGAAAACTCTTTCGACTCCACTTCGAGCAATAAAATTACTAACAAACAAAAACAAAATAAAAAGCACTTATATACTAACAAAGCACTTGCTCGCCAGTTGAGTAGCACTTGAAATGTTTTGGCTCTATGAAACCTGATGTACTTTTGATTCTGTTTTCTTCAAGGTTGTATCTTCTTGGTCGAACGCACGTATTGTGAGTCGCTTTGGATAAAAGCGTCAGCTAAATGTAATGTAATGTAACCATCACTGCCTCGCTGTTTAGAGAAAATAACGAGAACGTGAAGCTAAAAAAACATTAAGAGGAAAGCACAACACAGGTAATGGGAGAAAACATGAGCTGAGCACACACAGATAAGATAAGGGAAAATCACTTTTCAGGTTACACACACTTTCAAGTTTTACAAAAACAATCATCAAATGAAATCCTGAGTGTGTTACCCAGCGAGAGATTGTCCGTGTTTCGTTTCTGAACGAGGAGTCGCTGCACAGCTTCGTCCAGACTCCAGCTGATGCTCTTTTGGACCTTAAGTAATGGAGAATAACAAGAATCTTAATCAGTGATTCTGTTGGGAATCTCTCTGCAGAACAGAGATTAAACAGCGCTTGATTTCATGTTGGCAGCAGCATGCCTTAATTAAAACGTTATGAGCCAGACAGGCCTTCTGGATTATTGTTTGACAAATGGTTTTTATTTAATATGATCATATAAAGCCTCGAGCTGAGGGAAATTCTTTGTGTTAAGAGTTACAGCCTGAGCTTGCATAATGACTCTAGACGGGACTGTTATATTAAAAATAGTGTATTTTTAATATAACCGACGACGTGCCTTGGTGATGTCTTACTTTATTTAGATTTCCCATGTTAACTAGTTTTATTAGGCCCCCGTGAAGAGAACCAGGCGCTGAAGCAAGTGGCCAAACGGTGGTGCTGCAACTTCTCTGATAGTTAAAGGTGGGGTAGGTAATTCACTTCAGAAACACGTTTTGTTATAATTAGGGCTGTCAAACGATTACAATTTTGAATCAGATTAATCACAGCTTAAAAATGAATTAATCATGATTAATCACCATTCGAACTATGTCCAAAATATGCCATTTCTTTATGTATATTGTTGTGGGAATGGAAAGATACATGAAAGAATGTTTATTATAAAAAATGTCTGTGTGTCAAAATGAAAGACGACCCACACACACACCTATCAATCATCAAACCGTGGGGTCTTAATTCATTACGTGTTGATTTCTATCAACGGGGGAGTACTTCAGGAAAGTCGACAGGGGGGGGGGGGGGGGCCGGCGGCGGCTAGTGGAGTACTTCGTGACCACAGAGTGTGAACGTTGTGATCAGCTGTTTTAGTGCAGTTCTCCAGTGAAGGGGGGAGTCTCCCTCCGCAGCCGGGTGGCGTAGTTTTGGCACAAGTCCGTTGTACAGACCGACGTTAACAGCAGCCTGTCTGTGCACACGGAGACCGACTCTGTCGTCCGGTGATCTAACCGCCTTCTGGAAAAGCTTCACAAGTACGTCGGTACGCAAATGCGCTTTGTGACACAAGTGACGGTACGCATTTCAGATTACGCCATAACCTGCGTACCAGTTATGTGCACCCCTGTACTACAGCAAAAGTATTCACCGTCGGGACTTCCTGCAACAACACCACGCCGTTATCAAAGATGTTCTATTGAGAAGACGATCACTACGTGACTAAAGTTTTCAAAACCGTGGCTACTGAAATCAATCTTACTAACTGCTGTCTGTGCAATTTACTCCGCGCGAGTTGGCAGACTTTATTTTGCTTACTTTAACATCATTTCTCATGATGGGGCTAAGCCATTTCTTGGTATGGGTGTAGCCTACCCCAGCCATACCCTGGCGCTGCCACTGGTGGCACGTATGGGGCGGGCCATTCTGCACATGCGTTAAATGCGTTACATATTTTAACGCAATTAATTCAAAAAATGAATTACCGCCGTTAACGCGATAATTTTGACAGCACTAGTTATATTCCATGGAATGCTCTTAACATCTCGATAGTAATGAATACATTAAATGCTTTGACAATAAATCCATACAAAAATGTCATCTGTGAACACACAAGAGTTAGACCTAACCGATTATAAATATATGTATTCTTCACTGTCGGGTCACTCATTACTAGATCAGTGAGCTGCATGAGATACTGACAGGCTGTCAGGAGAGGGAGAGAGAGAGGGGGAGAGAGAGGGGGGAGAGGAAAAGAGTGCGCTTCCGCTCATCTCTCCCGTGTTATTCTCCAAAGTGAATGTAAACTTGAATAATGTACATAATTTGAATGTAATAATTAAGTTGATTGTTGTTTGTGGAAGCTCCAGTGAATGAGCCCCATTAACTGAGTTTAAACATCACTTTAAATGGAAGATTTAAAGTAATGTTTAAATCTTCCATTTAGGCCCCGCCCACTCGATCGGATCGGCGATCGGTATCGGCCGATACTGATTCCGTCGATCGGCCCCGAAATTGGCGATCGGAGCATCCCTAATAAAAACAGTGATCTGAAGCCATGCTCTATTTCACTCTAAGTCCTGGGATTTGCCCTCGACTTTGATACATTCATTGCAGAAGTTGTGATAAGAGCAAAGCAGAGCTGTGGCGTACCTGAGACGAGTGAACGTGCTGCAAGGTAACGAGGGAGGACAGAAGGAGGTGGCTGCAGCACAGCAGGGCTGAGGGAGGACAGGCTGATGGAGCAAATAAGGAAGAGGAGGAGGAGGAGGAGAGGACTGTCTGCAGCTGGTCCATCAGGCCGCTGTTGGAGAGCAGCACGGAGACAGCTGGGGAGGAGAAGGCAGCGTGTCATTACACTTTGATGGGATCTGCGCTTGTATGTCAGTGTGTGTATGTGTGTGTGTGTGTGAATAGCAGTTGGTCTGCAAAACTGCATGGTGCCCACACACAACTACACACACTTTAATTTTTCTTTGTGGTGGCTTTGAGGACTTTGAAACATTACAAATTGATAAACATGTTAAATTTAAAACGGATTCAGGCAAAATCACACACACACACACACACACACACACACACACACACACACACACACACACACACACACACACACACACACACACACACACACACACACACACACACACACACACACACACACACACACACACACACACACACACGGTGCAGATATCTTTTGGTTTGACAACAAATATAAGAAGTTAATGTAACCTGAAGCTAAAATGAATGGAATAAAAGGAGATGTAATTTGCATAACGTTGGGGTTATATACAGTACACTGGCAGCCAACCTGGGAATTATTTAACTACGCATAATTTAATGTGGTAATATCTTTCTCTTTGCCTTGAGATAGAGGATTGTGTTACTCTTCTATTCACCGTCAGTTTAATCGACTTCTAGCCTGAAGCTGGAGGACTTTTCATCCTCAAACTCACCACTAGTGATAATGAAGCAGATGGTTAATGTAGGTACGATACTGCAGAAGCATTTAGGTAATATTCTTGGGGCATAATTAGCTTGGCTTCCCAATGGCATCCCTGCTCTCTGGCCACTCTTCTCATCTTAGAGCAATATCCCCCTTCTACTTGTCTTTTTTCTTATTTTTGTTTATCTTTTCTATTTATTAACGTTATATTTCATTAGTTTTCACATTTTATTATGTTATTGTTTTCATTTTTTTGTTTTTGTTTTTAAACGTTTCCATTATATATCATTTTTATTAACTTCCTGTCAGGATTATTATGTTTGCCCAATCCCAAACCACTCCCTCGACGCTACCCCTCCGTGATGGAGTGAACTCCGTCTGCAGCCACACTCGCAGCTCAACGAGGCTCCCTCCTGTCAGATGGAGGGAGTAATACAGCAGCAAGCTTTGGGACGGCCTCCCCTCTCTCCGGCAGAATTAGGGCAATTAGAATTGCCAGCAGCCATGGTCCCTGCTCCAGAACCAGACCTTACAGCCATGTTTCCGGATCCAAAACCGGCCCACACAGCCATGATCCAGGCTTCAGCTCCGGACCTTACAGCAATGTTTCCGGCTCCAGAACTGGATCTTACAGCCATGGTCCCTGCACCAGAGCTGGCCCATACAGCCATGGTTCCGGCCCCAGTTCCAGCCATGGTTCCGGCTCAAGTACCGCCCCCCAGCAGTCATGGTCCCGACTCCAGCACCTCGTCTCCTGCTGGCTCTCCAGCCGACGCCAGCTCCCCGTGTCACTACACTACACATATTCAGATTTAGCAAGGTCACAAACAGAGTTTCCGTTAGCCGGTAATTACCGGACTATGACCGGTAAAATATGCTGAAGACCGGCAAATCCAAATCTCTCCGGTCAAAATGATTTCCCCTTAGCGCAATACCGCATCAGTTGGAACACTTATGTGACAGACAAGAAGAGTGTGTGAGAGACAAGAAGAGTGTGTGACAGACAGAAGAGTGTGTGACAGACAGAAGAGTGTGTGACAGACAGAAGAGTGTGTGACAGACAAGAAGAGTGTGTGACAGACAAGAAGAGTGTGTGAGAGAAGAGTGTGTGAGAGACAGAAGAGTGTGTGACAGACAGAAGAGTGTGTGACAGACAAGAAGAGTGTGTGACAGACAGAAGAGTGTGTGACAGACAAGAAGAGTGTGTGACAGACAGAAGAGTGTGTGAGAGACAAGAAGAGTGTGTGACAGACAAGAAGAGTGTGTGACAGACAGAAGAGTGTGTGACAGACAGAAGAGTGTGTGACAGACAAGAAGAGTGTGTGTGACAGACAGGAGAGTGTGTGACAGACAGGAGAGTGTGTGACAGACAGGAGAGAGTGTGTGACAGACAGGAGAGTGTGTGACAGACAGGAGAGTGTGTGACAGACAGGAGAGTGTGTGACAGACAGGAGAGTGTGTGACAGACAGAAGAGTGTGTGACAGACAAGAAGAGTGTGTGACAGACAAGAAGAGTGTGTGACAGACAGAAGAGTGTGTGACAGACAGAAGAGTGTGTGACAGACAGAAGAGTGTGTGACAGACAAGAAGAGTGTGTGACAGACAGAAGAGTGTGTGACAGACAAGAAGAGTGTGTGACAGACAAGAAGAGTGTGTGACAGACAGAAGAGTGTGTGACAGACAAGAAGAGTGTGTGAGAGACAGAAGAGTGGTGAAGACAAGAAGAGTGTGTGACAGACAAGAAGAGTGTGTGACAGACAGAAGAGTGTGTGACAGACAGAAGAGTGTGTGACAGACAAGAAGAGTGTGTGACAGACAGAAGAGTGTGTGAGAGACAAGAAGAGTGTGTGACAGACAGAAGAGTGTGTGACAGACAGAAGAGTGTGTGACAGACAAGAAGAGTGTGTGACAGACAGAAGAGTGTGTGACAGACAGAAGAGTGTGTGACAGAGTGTGTGACAGACAGAAGAGTGTGAGAGACAAGAAGAGTGTGTGAGAGAAGAAGAGTGTGTGAGAGACAGAAGAGTGTGTGAAGACAGAAGGTGTGAGAGACAGAAGAGTGTGTGAGAGACAGAAGAGAGTGTGACAGACAAAAAGGGAGTGTGACAGACAGAAGAGTGTGTGGTAGAGAGTGTGTGACAGAAAGAAGAGTGTGTGACAGACAGAAGAGTGTGTGAGAGACAAGAAGAGTGTGTGAGAGAAGAAGAGTGTGTGACAGACAGAAGAGTGTGTGACAGACAAGAAGAGTGTGTGACAGACAAGAAGAGTGTGTGACAGACAAGAAGAGTGTGTGAGAGACAAGAAGAGTGTGTGACAGACAAGAAGAGTGTGTGACAGACAAGAAGAGTGTGTGACAGACAAGAAGAGTGTGTGACAGACAGAAGAGTGTGTGACAGACAGAAGAGTGTGTGACAGACAGAGAGTGTGACAGACAGAAGAGTGTGTGACAGAAGAGTGTGTGACAGACAGAAGAGTGTCTGACCGACAGGAGGGTCTGTGACAGACAGGAGAGTGTGTGAAAGACAGGAGAGNGTGTGACAGACAGAAGAGTGTGTGACAGAGTGTGTGACAGACAGAAGAGTGTGTGAGAGAAGAAGAGTGTGTGAGAGAAGAAGAGTGTGAGAGACAAGAAGAGTGTGTGACAGACAGAAGAGTGTGAGAGACAAGAAGAGTGTGTGAGAGAAGAAGAGTGTGAGAGACAAGAAGAGTGTGTGAGAGAAGAAGAGTGTGAGAGACAAGAAGAGTGTGTGAGAGAAGAAGAGTGTGTGACAGACAAGAAGAGTGTGTGAGAGAAGAAGAGTGTGAGAGACAAGAAGAGTGTGTGAGAGAAGAAGAGTGTGTGACAGACAAGAAGAGTGTGAGAGACAAGAAGAGTGTGTGAGAGAAGAAGAGTGTGTGACAGACAGAAGAGTGTGTGAGAGACAAGAAGAGTGTGTGAGAGACAGAAGAGTGTGTGACAGACAGAAGAGTGTGTGAGAGACAAGAAGAGTGTGTGACAGACAAGAAGAGTGTGTGAGAGACAAGAAGAGTGTGTGACAGACAAAAAGAGTGTGTGACAGACAGAAGAGTGTGTGACAGAGTGTGTGACAGACAGAAGAGTGTGTGACAGACAAGAGTGTGACAGACAAGAAGAGTGTGTGAGAGAAGAAGAGTGTGACAGACAAGAAGAGTGTGTGACAGAGTGTGTGACAGACAGAAGAGTGTGTGACAGACAAGAGTGTGACAGACAAGAAGAGTGTGTGAGAGAAGAAGAGTGTGACAGACAAGAAGAGTGTGTGACAGACAGAAGAGTGTGTGACAGAGTGTGTGACAGACAGAAGAGTGTGTGACAGACAAGAGTGTGACAGACAAGAAGAGTGTGTGAGAGAAGAAGAGTGTGACAGACAAAAAGAGTGTGTGACAGACAGAAGAGTGTGTGACAGAGTGTGTGACAGACAGAAGAGTGTGTGACAGACAAGAGTGTGACAGACAAGAAGAGTGTGTGAGAGAAGAAGAGTGTGAGAGACAAGAAGAGTGTGTGAGAGAAGAAGAGTGTGTGACAGACAGAAGAGTGTGAGAGACAAGAAGAGTGTGTGAGAGAAGAAGAGTGTGAGAGACAAGAAGAGTGTGTGAGAGAAGAAGAGTGTGAGAGACAAGAAGAGTGTGTGAGAGAAGAAGAGTGTGTGACAGACAAGAAGAGTGTGTGAGAGAAGAAGAGTGTGAGAGACAAGAAGAGTGTGTGAGAGAAGAAGAGTGTGTGACAGACAAGAAGAGTGTGTGAGAGACAAGAAGAGTGTGTGACAGACAAGAAGAGTGTGTGAAGACAAGAAGAGTGTGTGACAGACAAGAAGAGTGTGTGACAGACAAGAAGAGTGTGTGAGAGACAAGAAGAGTGTGTGAGAGACAAGAAGAGTGTGTGACAGAAAGAAGAGTGTGTGAGAAGAAGAGTTGTGACAGACAAGAAGGTGTGTGACAGACAAGAAGAGTGTGTGACAGACAAGAAGAGTGTGTGACAGAGTGTGTGACAGACAGAAGAGTGTGTGACAGACAAGAAGAGTGTGTGAGAGACAAGAAGAGTGTGTGACAGACAAGAAGAGTGTGTGACAGACAGAAGAGTGTGTGACAGAAGAAGAGTGTGTGACAGACAAGAAGAGTGTGTGACAGACAGAAGAGTGTGTGACAGACAAGAAGAGTGTGTGACAGACAAGAAGAGTGTGTGACAGACAAGAAGAGTGTGTGACAGACAAGAAGAGTGTGTGACAGACAAGAAGAGTGTGTGACAGACAAGAAGAGTGTGTGACAGACAAGAAGAGTGTGTGACAGACAAGAAGAGTGTGTGACAGACAAGAATAGTCAACTCTAATGTCTAACACTTAATGTGGACAAAGAGATGTCCTGTATGGGTTGATTGTGCGTTGATCTGTTGGTAATGCCTCTGGGTTCCGGTGGGCATGTAAACAAATGCATAATGCTGCGCTATACTTTCCTTACGGCCTCACCCGGTTGCATAGCGACGCTTATTGTTGAGGTGTCTTGATAAGCAGGTAGTCCTATCATTAGCTAGAACTAGCTGGATCTGATCGATATGGACATAAACGCGAGTCTAATCTGACGGGAGAGAGAGATCAGCTGCTGCTGACGAGTCGACATGCAGCTCTGCATGATCACCTGCAGCGGACAAAACACACACTTCAGGTTAGAACAGTGGTTCTCAACTGGTGGGTCGCGGACCCGTTTCGAGTGGGATAGAGTGATAGAGAGATGTGTGAGTGAAGAAAAAAAAAAATTGGAATTCTTTCTTTTTTTGGGGGGGGAAAGTCAAACTTTTATTCTTAAGGCCCGATTTTCTAACGATGTGCATGCAGTCGGCGTTGGACTGGAAGTACCGGAGACCATAAACGGTTTAAAAAACAGTCACACAGACATCTCCTCTTTACTCTTCTCGCAGCAAAATGTCAGAACAAAGTGGAAAACAAACAATGGCATAAAATATTATTAATATGTCGGGTAGTAATAGATTTATTTATTTGTGTACCAGAATGCATAGTTTATGTTAGTATTTCTAAAAATCTCCTGGGGGAGAATCCCCCCAGACCCCCTGCTGGGGTTGGGTTTTCAGCATGCGTGCCTTTTTATATAGTTCAGCTTTGATTCCATCATCTCATTAAACCTTTTTTAAAAGCATACTTTAGTTCTGTGAAGGGATATAAGGATATATGCACTGTACTTCACTTTTATTAATATTGTCTGCTGAAAAGCGTATATATTACAGCACGTTTTTTTTGTTGAATAGATTTGAGTGCTTCAAAATGTTGGGTCGCGATGTATTGACCAGTTGAGAACCGCTGGGTTAGAATATCACACGTAGCTATTTTAATCACCTCTCAAACTACCTAAACTAGTTATAGATATGTTTAGTTTTACTGTCGGGTCACTCATTACTGGATCCGCGAGCTGCATGATACTGACGGGCTGTCAGGAGAAGGCGAGAGCACTCCGTTTATTATTACCGTGTTATTGTAAGTTACTCTACACGTTTGAATAATGTAGTTCTCTAGGTCGTCCTCAGACGAGCCTTCCTTCGTCGCTTCCAGTCATCCCGGTGCTCCATACATCTGGCCAGTTCATTGGTACTTTGTGCTCCTGCGTCGTACTTGAGTACGTCCACGTATGTTTGTGCGGGACGTCCTCGTGACCGATGCCCGTGTGTTGGTTCCCACGGCACCAATTTTCCGGCTGGCAGCTCTTGATGCCTTTGGCAATGTCCTGCTAGTCTCATTCTCCTGGCTGCAATGTTCTCGCTCACCCTTGTATTCCCTCGTACAGGATGTTGTTGGTTAAATGTACTCTTGCTGATGTTAAACATTCTGGTGTGGCATCCGTCTAGAGACTTTTGCAGGGTTGGCTTCAGGGGCCAGCATTCACTGCCAAAGAGGAGAACAGACTCTACCGTTGCATAGAAGAAGCTGAGGTTGATTTGACGGGGAGGTTGGAGTTCGATACACTGGTCATGCCGTTCAGGGCCCTCCATGCAAGTGCCTTCCTCACCTTAAGATCTTGCTCGGTTGAGTTGACTCATGAGCCCAGGTACTTGAAGTCCTTGAATTCTTTAAGCACAGTGCCTTCTGTTGTTGTCAGAGGTGGATGTTCCGGTAAGATGTTATAGGTAATAACCTAGTTAATCTACTATAATTAGTAGTAGTAGTTTAATATTGAATGATATCAATTTGTTTTAAAGCTCAATAAATAACAAAGAAGAGCTTTGACCGGCACTTTTCTCATTTTGTCCAGAAGATTTAAACTTTATGTTGACCGGCAAAAAAAGACTCTAACGGAAACTCTGGTCACAACAAAACATGTGTGAGAATCTCTCCAACTTCACTGCATTATATGGAGAAATTGCAATTATCTTTTTTTGAATATTATGTATTCATTTTGTAGAACACCGTTTGCAGCATTACAATAACAATACAACTACAATTGTTTTGCCTTTGCTATTTGGACATTGCAATAGTCCATATTTCGCCATATTGTGCATCCCTGGAGTAAGACAATGTGCAGGACTGAGCCACTTCCTGTGTGTACAGTTATGTGAATATATACAGTAGGTGTCAGCTTGTCTAGGTCATACTCTCCCTGTTGACAGAAGAGGGCAGAAGAAAAGACACGGAGGAGAGAGAAACAGGCAGAGGGTGAGGAGGCTGAGTGTGTGAAAGATGTAACTTTGGGAGAGGGGGAGAGGAAAACACACAAGAGGAGATGTAGAGACAGGGAGTGTGTCTCACCTCTGTCGGTGCAGTGTGCCGGGGACAGGCTCAGGCAGCAGTACAGGAAGTTGAGGGCGGGAAGCAGGCTCTCTGTGTCGCTGGGCTTCAGCCTCCCTGCTAAATTACTCACTGACAGAGAGGGCAAAAGTACACACATCCTTTACTCAAGTAGAAGTACAGATACTCGTGTTTAAAAATACTCTGGTGAAAGTAGAAGTACTGACTAAAGTAAAAGTAAAGAGGCTTTGAAGTGTACTTCAGTAAAAAGTACCCATAACTAGCAGCTGCTTTAAAGAGTACCTGACCTCCCTTTATATTAATAGAACAATAATGTCATTGTTAGCTAATGAATGTTTCCATGCTGAACAACGGCAACATGACAACGTTTCCATTGGTCCCTCTTCTTTGGAGAAGACCAGGAAGTGATGGATACACGGATTGTGTTCAAATCAATAGGCACGCAGTGACTCTAAAGAATAATGACCACGCACCAAACACACATTCAGACTAAAGGAACCAGCTGCTTGGGAAATGAGAGAAGTAGAAAGTACAGGTATTTGAGTTCAACATGTAAGAAGTAGAAAGTACAGGTATTTGAGTTCAACATGTAAGAAGTAGAAAGTACAGGTATTTGAGTTCAACATGAGAGAAGTAGAAAGTTCAGGTATTTGTGTTCAACATGTAAGAAGTAGAAAGTACAGGTATTTGGGTTCAACATGTAAGAAGTAGAAAGTACAGGTATTTGAGTTCAACATGTAAGAAGTAGAAAGTACAGGTATTTGAGTTCAACATGTAAGAAGTAGAAAGTACAGGTATTTGGGTTCAACATGTAAGAAGTAGAAAGTACAGGTATTTGAGTTCAACATGTAAGAAGTAGAAAGTACAGGTATTTGAGTTCAACATGTTAGAAGTAGAAAGTACAGGTATTTGGGTTCAACATGTTAGAAGAAGAAAGTACAGGTATTTGAGTTCAACATGTTAGAAGAAGAAAGTACAGGTATTTGTGTTCAACATGTAAGAAGTAGAAAGTACAGGTATTTGAGTTCAACATGTAAGAAGTAGAAAGTACAGGTATTTGAGTTCAACATGTAAGAAGTAGAAAGTACAGGTATTTGGGTTCAACATGTAAGAAGTAGAAAGTACAGGTATTTGAGTTCAACATGTAAGAAGTAGAAAGTACAGGTATTTGGGTTCAACATGTAAGAAGTAGAAAGTACAGGTATTTGGGTTCAACATGTTAGAAGAAGAAAGTACAGGTATTTGAGTTCAACATGTAAGAAGTAGAAAGTACAGGTATTTGGAGTTCAACATGTAAGAAGTAGAAAGTACAGGTATTTGAGTTCAACATGTAAGAAGTAGAAAGTACAGGTATTTGGGTTCAACATGTAGAAGTAGAAAGTACAGGTATTTGTTCAACATGTAGAAGTAGAAAGTACAGGTATTTGAGTTCAACATGTAAGAAGTAGAAAGTACAGGTATTTGTGTTCAACATGTGAGAAGTAGAAAGTACAGGTATTTGTGTTCAACATGTAAGAAGTAGAAAGTACAGGTATTTGGGTTCAACATGTAAGAAGTAGAAAGTACAGGTATTTGAGTTCAACATGTAAGAAGTAGAAAGTACAGGTATTTGAGTTCAACATGTAAGAAGTAGAAAGTACAGGTATTTGGGTTCAACATGTAAGAAGTAGAAAGTAAAGTTATTTGAGTTCAACATGTAAGAAGTAGAAAGTACAGGTATTTGAGTTCAACATGTAAGAAGTAGAAAGTACAGGTATTTGTGTTCAACATGTAGAAGAAGAAAGTACAGGTATTTGAGTTCAACATGTAAGAAGTAGAAAGTACAGGTATTTGAGTTCAACATGTAAGAAGTAGAAAGTACAGGTATTTGAGTTCAACATGTAAGAAGTAGAAAGTACAGGTATTTGAGTTCAACATGTAAGAAGTAGAAAGTACAGGTATTTGAGTTCAACATGTAAGAAGTAGAAAGTACAGGTATTTGAGTTCAACATGTAAGAAGTAGAAAGTACAGGTATTTGAGTTCAACATGTAAGAAGTAGAAAGTACAGGTATTTGAGTTCAACATGTAAGAAGTAGAAAGTACAGGTATTTGTGTTCAACATGTAAGAAGTAGAAAGTACAGGTATTTGAGTTCAACATGTAAGAAGTAGAAAGTACAGGTATTTGAGTTCAACATGTAAGAAGTAGAAAGTACAGGTATTTGAGTTCAACATGTAAGAAGTAGAAAGTACAGGTATTTGGGTTCAACATGTAAGAAGTAGAAAGTACAGGTATTTGAGTTCAACATGTAAGAAGTAGAAAGTACAGGTATTTGGGTTCAACATGTAAGAAGTAGAAAGTACAGGTATTTGGGTTCAACATGTTAGAAGAAGAAAGTACAGGTATTTGAGTTCAACATGTAAGAAGTAGAAAGTACAGGTATTTGAGTTCAACATGAAGAAGTAGAAAGTACAGGTATTTGAGTTCAACATGTAAGAAGTAGAAAGTACAGGTATTTGAGTTCAACATGTAAGAAGTAGAAAGTACAGGTATTTGAGTTCAACATGTAAGAAGTAGAAAGTACAGGTATTTGGTTCAACATGTAGAAGAGAAAGTACAGGTATTTGAGTTCAACATGTAAGAAGTAGAAAGTACAGGTATTTGGGTTCAACATGTAAGAAGTAGAAAGTACAGGTATTTGAGTTCAACATGTAAGAAGTAGAAAGTACAGGTATTTGAGTTCAACATGTTAGAAGAAGAAAGTACAGGTATTTGAGTTCAACATGTAAGAAGTAGAAAGTACAGGTATTTGAGTTCAACATGTAAGAAGTAGAAAGTACAGGTATTTGAGTTCAACATGTAAGAAGTAGAAAGTACAGGTATTTGAGTTCAACATGTAAGAAGTAGAAAGTACAGGTATTTGAGTTCAACATGTAAGAAGTAGAAAGTACAGGTATTTGGGTTCAACATGTAAGAAGTAGAAAGTACAGGTATTTGAGTTCAACATGAGAGAAGTAGAAAGTTCAGGTATTTGAGTTCAACATGTAAGAAGTAGAAAGTACAGGTATTTGGGTTCAACATGTTAGAAGAAGAAAGTACAGGTATTTGTGTTCAACATGTAAGAAGTAGAAAGTACAGGTATTTGGGTTCAACATGTGAGAAGTAGAAAGTACAGGTATTTGAGTTCAACATGTAAGAAGTAGAAAGTACAGGTATTTGAGTTCAACATGTAAGAAGTAGAAAGTACAGGTATTTGAGTTCAACATGTAAGAAGTAGAAAGTACAGGTATTTGAGTTCAACATGTAAGAAGTAGAAAGTACAGGTATTTGAGTTCAACATGAGAGAAGTAGAAAGTACAGGTATTTGGGTTCAACATGTTAGAAGTAGAAAGTACAGGTATTTGGGTTCAACATGTTAGAAGAAGAAAGTACAGGTATTTGAGTTCAACATGTAAGAAGTAGAAAGTACAGGTATTTGAGTTCAACATGAGAGAAGTAGAAAGTACAGGTATTTGGGTTCAACATGTAAGAAGTAGAAAGTACAGGTATTTGAGTTCAACATGTAAGAAGTAGAAAGTACAGGTATTTGGGTTCAACATGTTAGAAGAAGAAAGTACAGGTATTTGGGTTCAACATGTAAGAAGTAAAAATTAAAAGTCGTCCAATAAGTAGTGGAGTAAAGTACTGATACCAGAAAAATGTACTTCAGTACAGTAACAAAGTATTTGTACTCCACTACTCCACCTCTGTTCACTGACGCACGCACGCAAACAAACAAACACACACACACACACACACACACACACACACACACACACACACACACACACACACACACACACACACACACACACACACACACACACACACACACACACACACACACACACACACACACACACACACACACACACACACACACACCGACTGTGGCTGTGAGGGAGTGCGGTCGTCTTTCGACTTGAAGAGGTTGTGGGTTCGATCCCAGTCCATGCAGTCAACATGTCGATGTATCCTTGGGCAAGATACTTAACCTTGAGTTGCTCCTGATGGCCAACGGTGTGTGAATGGGTGTGAATGTTAGGTCCTAGAGCAAGTGGTACTGCTCTGTATGAATGGGTGAATGATATGTAGTATGTAAAGCGCTTTGAGGGGTCGTAAAGACTGGATAAAGCGCTATATAAGTACAGTCTATTTACCATTTACATTCAAATGTTACGACTCACTTAATATTTTATCTCTCTAACGCGTGTCAAAAGTAACGCTACGAGCTTCGCTAATTTACCGCCTGACACGACAAGTCTCCCACCTGTCAGAGAGGACTTAATCTGATCCGGTGGTGAAAATGTCATGGATGAGAAGCTGGAAAACTACACACACAGAATGATGCTTCACAGATGGGGGAAAAAAAGACAAGTCAGAGGGGATGATGGGTGCCGAACATCAAGGCAAAAAAAGTAAATGTGACTCCTATCATATTACGCTAAAAGGTTTAATTATTCAGATATGTCTATTTCTGAGCAGCGTTTGCAGATCAGCCACGAGCAATCCCCCGCTGATAAGAATATTTAATCAAAAACAAGTGGTTCTGCTTATCGATTCCGGTTCTTATCGATTCCCTGTTTCGATTCCAAAATTGTAAAAGAAAGAGGTCAAACGTTTAGATAAAAAAAATATCTTTATTCTTTTAAGCTTTAACTGACATTTTTACAAATAAAAAATATACATGCAATACAAATGTATTACACAATAGCTGTGCTTTATTTTAACTGAGCTATGCCTGTGGCAAGCTATTAACAGGCATTACACTGTGCCTTGTCTTTTTCTTTTTTAGTGTAGTGGAGCCTCACTTCAGAACGTTTACCGCGACCCTTCTTTGGAGTTATGAAGTGACTGAGCTCGTGAACTGTCTACGGGAGGGCGGCGGAGCCTCGCTGCGGGAAAACTGTGGACCTCTGTCGCCGCAACTTACATGATGGCGCTTAAAAAAAATTAAGGGCTGACGACCGGCCGTTCTGTGATTCTCCAGAACACACAGATGGCCAGTCCGTACGCTGAATTCCACCGGGTCACCGCGGCGCAGGCGGACCCGGTGGAATACAGGGTCTACCGCGTTTAGGAACCGTTAAGCAGAACCGAAATTGTGTATTTTGTATGGGTACCCGGTACCCGGCATTTTCTTATCGGTTCTCACCTGGAACCGAGTTTCGGTTCCTAACCCTACTGCTAATACACCACTGTGTTTATTGTGATGTACACGTCATGTGTCGTATGAGAATCCATTTTAAGATTTTATTGCTGACTTAGTTTCAAGGCCTTGAGAGGCATCCTCAGAGGTAAAGCTGCTGGTCGTTCAAAGGTCACGAACACAAAGGAGACAGAGCCTTTGCTGTCAGAGCACCTGGACTTTAAAGCAACCTTTCCTGAGGAGATCAGCGCTGCAACATCTGTCTGCTGTTTTAAGTCACTTAGAATTGCTTTTATGTGCATTTTTTCTTCTTCACTTATTTAGTTCCACGTATTTCTGTTTTATTATTTGCGATGTATTCTCATGTTTAGTTTCAGTCTTGCTGTCCATGGATTTAAAGATGTTAAAGCACTTAGCAAACTATGTTTCGACAAGGTGCTATATGAATAAAGTGTATTATTATTATTATTATTATTATTATATACTGTAGTACAATGTGCATATTTTTATGGATACTTTTTTATGCTAATTTATTGTAATTCTTCTTCTTTTTTGGACTGCCGTGGCCCGTGAGGTCGCAAGGAAGCCGACCCCAAATGGTAGCAAGTCATCATTTTAAACTTCACATGCACTTAATTTTAAATCTTCTTTTTAATGCACATTCTTACATTCACTTCTGATAATTATAGTAATAATGTATTCTAATATTTTGTTTTTTATTTATTTCATTCTCAAGTGCAGCAACCTGCCACAAAACCCAATTTCCCCAGGATGAAAATGTAAAGCAGCATGTTCCTGCCTGTGTGAGGGAGACACATCCTGAAGCTGCTGAAGAAGCACCGGCCTCTAAAGTAGGGCAGGTGTTTGATTCTGCAGAGTAATGTAAACTCTGTGTGTTTGTGTATGCTAATAGATAAGGGCTATGGGGAGTTACGCTCAGTGTGACTCACCGTGATACAGCAGCTTGAAGTGCACGCCGTCCATCTTGCTGCTGTCGGAGGAGGATGAAGGCGGGTCGCTGGTCTCCATCACGCAGAGCAGCTTCAGCAGCAGAGGGAGCGAGTTCACTGATGGACAGAGAGAGGAAGAAACAACCGTCAACACAGATGAGAAGAGAGAGGAAGGGAGACATTAGGGCTGCATGATATAGGGAATAACAACTCATCTGTATGTACATTTCCCCTCTGTGGGACTAATAAAGGTATTCTGATTTAAATTAGGTTACGATTCAAGACGTTGGATTGATTATTCATTTTGTAATCAATACTGTCATATATGATTATTTAAAGATATGTTTAAAATGACCACGGTGTGATTTTTAAGAGGAACGGTACCAAACAAAGATATTTTATTAAGTCTGTAGACTAAGAATTGAAGGCTGGGATAACATAGGATGTAATTTATTGATCCCAAATTGGGAAATGTTTGCGTTGCAGCAGCATCAAAAACGAGGCATAAGTAGAAATAAACTATTCAAAAATGTAAACATCTCAAAATGTATTGAAATAAAACAGCATTAAAAAGTAAGAATATACAAGTTGACCGTGAAGATAACAAATCTATAAACTATCTGACGATAAATATATAGTATAAGAGACTTCTAATGAAACTTCTAAACGTCGTCATGTGACACAGTGGGTGTTTCTCAATCTCGAGTAAAGCTGCTCCAGAGCCACTATTTCAAGCATGCTACGTCATCGAGTGCCGCCGAAAGACTGTTCCAATGTCCAGCATACTTGGAAATCTACCGAGCCCGGCGTACTTCGTTTGGAGAAATTTAGAGGCTGCACATGTGTAGACTCTGCGGTCTTAAAATCCCCACAATGCTTTGCGCACGGACCAATTTCCCCAAATCTGTGGCGGAAAATGTAAGGCGGGGCCTCTCATATGACGAACACCTGCACACTTGCTCGCCTGTTCCATTCTTCGTTTTCCGAGGCTCTGAAGTATTCTTGCCTAGCTTTTGAAGCAAGACGCTCAGAAGACATGTGCTACCAAGCAAGCGTACTCGACATTGAGAAACACCTAGAGCAGGGGTCTCAAACTCAAGGCCCGGGGGCCAAATCCGGCCCGCGACTTTTATGTGGCCCCGCAAGAGCTTGCAAAGATTATAATACGTTTATTATACGGTTACATGCCACTTTACAGAAGCAGGTTGCCCATAAACTACATGTCCCACAATGCATCTCGTTTTGTGACATGCCCACTGAAGAGACTTGCAATTATTTGCCCTGGACTTCTGCTTTGAAACGTAGTTAATTGCTAAGTTATTATCCTATCCGATAATAATCCAATTCAGAGACAATAATGTAATATAATGCGTTATTTTATATATATATATTACATATTTATATAGTTACAACCGGCCCTTCGTGTGCAACCTTTATGCGAATGTGGCCCGCGATGAAATTGAGTTTGACACCCCTGGCCTAGAGACTCAGATTAGCCGCCTTTAGCTTAGCTGTGGTGATGGGAATCCATGGGACCGTGATGTCGTTTGTTTTTAGATTTGAATTACTTTTACAAGTGGTCTTAATATGTGGAGATTATCCTGCTGAACAAAATATCATAAATACATGTTTCCCATGGAGCTTATTTTCTGCAATATTACAAAAAAAACCCACTAAGAAATCTCATTGGCTTTTTGTTACGGGAGCCCTCGCAATGCTAACTATTAGAAATATAAGCCATCACTGCACTAATCTATTGGTAACATTGCTCAAACTGACACTGAAACATTGATATTTAATTTCTCTAACAAGCTGAGTATCAACAGGAGGCAAGAAGATGAAGCACATCTTCCTCAGAAATATATAAAAAAGACAATGCCTAATTTAAATAACAATATTCCCGATCCACGAGAGTAAGGGGTGGAAAAGAGAGCAGTCATCTACATACTTCCTTCACCTCTGCAGTGCATCATATTAAAACGAGTCCCCTTGGGACGCTGCTGCATTACAGCCTAATATAAAGTTTATATTAATGCAAATTACAGTGGATTTAACTGGAGCACGTGCACGGATAACGGCCTGTGATCCCCAAAGGGCGGGAGATGAGCGGAGTCGGTTGTACCGCAGCTACAGTTAGAGTTTCCCCAGCTGGCTCTCTGGTGTTTTGCCCTTTCAGCTGCACTCATCAATCTGGGCCAGTTTATAGATATTATAACACCATCTGGCACACGATTCCACCAAAAAGCACCACATATCAGGTCTAAAACCACCAGACTCAGGGCAGTTTCATCCCACAGGCCATCAGACTGTTAAACACCTGAACTTTTGAAAGAACATCCATAACATTCACCTGTTTGCAACTTATATATATCAATTTTCCAATTACTTGTATATAGACTATTCTGCACAATTTCTACTATATTCTATTTCCTTTTATTTACTTGCACTATTTTATCTGTTGTATTGTGTTGCCCTGTTGGAGGAGCCTGTGACCTAATATTTGCATCGTCATAACTACACTGTAGCAATGCACACATGACTAAGAGCATAATGACATGACACATGAATAAAAGCCTTGAATCCTTGATATAAAGGCAGGGATGGGCAGTATGTCTGAACAAATGAACCATGGGAGAGCGTTCATGATGGGGACAGGCAGCAATTGTATCGAGAATCAAATAAACATCTGAAGGAAAAGTCATTAAAACCCAGCATTTGGGGCATATTTGCTTTTCATTTTCAGGTTTCAAGGCTTTTGTTGCCATAGCTACAGTGTAGTTATGACAACAAACATCTTACGTCACAGGCTCCTCCAACAGTGCAACACAATAAAACAGATAATAGTGCAAGTAAATAAAATGAAATATAATATAGCAGAAATAGTGCAGAATATATATACAAGTAATTGCAATATTGATGTAAGTTGCAAACAGATGAATGTTATGGATGTTCTTTCAAAAGCTTACAGACATGTTACGGCCCGTCCACACAGCGGCGTGCGTTGAAGCTTCCAACGCTTCTGCCCATTCACTTTGAATGGGGTGACGTCACTTTTAGCCGAACTGCATTTTGGGAAGCGACGTGGAGCGTTGCTGGCGTTGCTCGCTTCAAAAGTTGAGCAATGTTCAACTTTTGACGCCTCGACGGAAGCGTCAGCCAATCGAATCATATGCCAGTACAAGCTCTAGCCAATCAAACCGCGTGCTTGTGTGTCCGGGGCGGGAGATTCATTTGATTGGTTGTTGGTCGAGTGTCAGACACGCCCGCCAGCAAGCGTCAACGCACGCCGCCGTGTGGACGGGCCGTTAATGTTTTTAAAGTCTGTCATGTCTCGTTCTCATCTGCTTTTCTAACATTCATTAACTTTAAGCAAATCGATTGTGATGACATGTGATGATCTTATTGCTTGTAGATGGCACTGCATATTTTGTTACACACAATTTTACATATTTGTTTTTGTTTATATTGTTGTTATGTATTGTATAATATTGTTTCGTATATTTTTATTGCACATTTAAACTTGACTTCTTATGTTTGTATAAATCATTCGGTTCAAAATAAGTGGACTTCCGGTTATGACGTGGTTCAGTCGTCGCTCTGTCCTAATATTGTAAATTAACTATTTTGAACGCGGGAGGTAAAAGGAAAACGCATTTTACACAATCATAACGGTGTGACTAATGCCTCCACGCAAGAAAACAACTAAAAAGGACAACGTTTTGGAAACTTTATCCGAAGAAGATTGGCCACCGCTGTCTCAACCTGGCCTTACTCCCGGCATGGAACACGAGGCGGGAGAAGAGCTGTCGCAGGATAAATCCTCGGGTGAAATTCTGAGTGCAATCAACAATTTAAAGAAAGACCTGAAGGAAGACTTTGCATCAAAATGTAATACGGTGATACACTCAATACAATCTATCGAAGGCGAACTAAAACAATACTCTGGCCGATTAACGGAGGCTGAGGAGCGGTGGAAGACGATGCCTCAGCGCTGAATAAAACAACGAAACATCTGAGACAACAGGTGGAAAGCTTGGAGGCGAAAATGGAAGATCTGGAAAATCGTAGCCGCAGATCTAATGTGCGACTGATAGGCTTGCCCGAAAACGCTGAAGGGAAGGATGCATGCACCTTTCTGGAAAAATGGATCCCTGAAATTCTGGGTGCCGGTTCGTTTGCAGCACCGCTCGCTATTGAAAGGGCGCACAGAGTTCCATCTGGCAGACCGAAGCCAAACGCACCGCCTCGAGCACTTCTGATTAAGTTCTTAAACTACAAGGACAAAACCAAAGTGATGTCGGCTGCATATGAAAAGGGTAAAATCCACTTTGACAAACATCATATCATGTTTTTCCATGACGTCGCTAAGGAGACGGATAAAAAGCGCAGGGCCTACGATGGAGTTAAAACGAGGTGCAGAGACATGGGTCTACGGTATGGAATACAATATCCATCCTCTTTCCGAGTGACACATGACGGCAACTCTCACCTCTTCACCTCTCCTACGGATGTACACACGTTCCTGGAAAAGATCAAGGAGAGGCCCAGAGATTGAACAGTTCTGTGAAAGCACCTGGTGAGATTACCATAAAGAATGGCCTGCAGTATATTACTTGTTACTGTAAAAGGACTAAATCTACTATATACACTGTCAAAGTAAAGTTTTGTCTTTGCAGTATTTAGCAGTAATAATATGTATGTAGGCTATACACTGGTATAGCTGTTGAAGAAGTGTGTTTTCTGTTATTGATACTGTTAAGAATAAGTGCTGTCCTTGAACGGTTAAATCTAAGTTATGCCTTTACACTCCCAAATTCACATTTTATATAATTTTCATTAGATATAAAACAAATTAATAATCCACATTTTAGATCCTAACAATGGCAGCTAAACTCGGTGTTTACTTATGAATACATTTTATTTTAAGAGCTTTAAACTTGCTGCCTAGTGAATGAAAACATCGACAAAAAGTGAAATATTTTATAGAAGTGTTTTGTTTTATTCATTCCCTTTGTTAACATTTCTATAATTTGTATGGAAATTAGGGCGGAGCGACACTTTAGGGACTTGTTTGTGGACATTTATTCTGTTCCTCAGTTTGGTGGACCAGATAGCTCCATGATTAGAGTCTTTAGGAGGGAAAGGGATGCTCATCGTTTGAGCAAAGGGAGGGGTGAGGTTCGTTTGGGGAATTTCACATGGGGTGTTTTGTTTTATTTGTTTTATGTCATGGTGTGTTTATTTTCTGTTATGGGGTCGTGTTAAGCAGTCTGATAGGCATTTTTATTTCAGTCAGGTGTTTATGGAATTTTCTGTTTCTTCTAAATACTGTTAGATAACAGAATATGACTTCCAATACAGAATTTAAGATAACTTCATGGAATGTACGTGGGCTCAATAATTTATCGAAACTCAAGCAAGTGTTAAATAGAGCACTTGAATTCCAAAATACTGCTTTTACAGGAATCGCATTTGCCACAATGTGATATTCATAAGATCCAGAGAAGATGGAATGGTCAGGTCATCGCAGCCTCCTATTCTTCCCATGCTAGAGGGGTGTTAACTCTTATACATAATCCATTCCTTTTAACATAATTAGGACTATCTCTGACCCAAGAGGCAGATATTCCATCATTCACGGCACCCTTCTTACAGAAACCTTGAATATTGTCAATATATACGGCCCTAATGAGGATGTTCCCTTGTTCTTCAAAAACATTGTTCTAACTTTATCCTCCCTCCCAGGCCATTATATCATGGGGGGAGACTTCAATTCACTGGAGGGTTGTATTAAAGATTTGGAGGATAGGATTGTTACCCAAGATTCCCCAGAACTGCAAGCAAAACTTTTGGTCCTAAGGACTCAATATAGTGAATTACCGAGTAACCAGACAGCTGCTAGCTTACTAAGATTAAAACAAAGCTACTACGATCAGGGAGAAAAGGCGGGCAAAATATTGGCTTGGCGTATTAAAAAATTGCAATCTGAAAGGGCTATCAACAGCATTAAAACAAATGGTAAATTAACAAATGACCCTGCAGAAATAAATAGTGCTTTTAAAATGTTTTATGAAAAACTTTATACATCCGAACATGAAGATTCAGGCCAACAGGAACATTTTCTAAGTTCATTAGTTTTCCCCACTATTTCAACTGATTCAAAAGGAAAACTAGACCATATCATAGGAACTGACGAGCTTTCAGAAGCCATAACCAGCATGACGGGGGGAAGGCGGCTGGTCCAGATGGGCTTCCTATAGAAATCTATAAACGATTTAAAGATAAGCTACTACAACCTCTTTTGGATATGCTGTTGGAGTCATACGACCACCATCTCTTAGAGGGGCACTAATCACTCTGATGCTAAAACCAGGAAAGGACCCCACTGACTGTGCATCGTACAGACCAATCTCACTGCTTAATACAGATAGCAACATTTTATGCAAGACGTTGTCGAGACGCCTAAACAAACTACTGCCTTCCATGATTAAAGATGATCAAAATGGTTTTATTCAGGGAAGGCAAGCTTTTTATAATGTTAGAAGGGTACTAAATATTCTTTATGAAAAAAGAGGGTCACCTAACATGGCACTGCTGTCCTTAGACGCAGAGAAGGCCTTCGACCGAATTGAGTGGAAGTATTTATTTGAAGTGTTGGAGAGGTTTGGAGTAGGCGAAGGCTTTCTCAAATGGATCAGAACGATATATAAGAACCCAACAGCTGAAGTGGTGACACATAATATTACTTCTACATCCTTCTCATTGTACAGATCTACACGTCAGGGCTGCCCCCTCTCCCCATTGCTGTTTGTGTTAGCAATGGAGCCATTTGCCATGACTATTAGAGACTCTCCATCTATATCTGGGATCTCAGTAGGTGACTTGGATCATCGAATATCACTTTATGCGGACGATGTTGTTCTTTTTTTATCAAATCTTGAGTATTCTATACCATCTCTGTTAGAACTAATTACGACCTTTGGGGAATTCTCAGGCTACAAAATAAATATGCATAAATCCTCAATACTTTATCTAAATGAACAAGAGAGGCAGCAACCTAGAATACAAACTCCCTTTTCAGCTCATAGGGAAGGATTCACCTATTTAGGAATACAAATCACACCTGAAATGAATGATCTGGTTCCAGCCAACTATAACCCTGACTCTGTGGTAGAATCGCTTAACAGATGGACCTGCCAATCTCCTTAATCGGTCGTGTTAACATCTTAAAAATGAATACATTACCCAAATTGCCATCCCATGTGTAGCAAGCGGAAACATGAGATTAAAGCTGTCATCTTTGTTTGAGCAGGGTGTGTTGCAGAAGAGTGAGTCTGGTGCGGCAGGGGTCGTGCCGGTAGTGGGTCAGACAGCTGGTTTGACGTTCGAGCAGCAAAAGGAGCTTTTGGCCATGCAGTTTAATCAGGAGAAGTTGAGGTTGGATCAGGAGAAGTTGCAGTTGAGGTTGGATCAGGAGAAGTTGGAGTTGAGGTTGGATAAGGAGAAGTTGCAGTTGAGGTTGGATCAGGAGAAGTTGCAGGAGAAGTTGCAGTTGAGGTTGGATCAGGAGAAGTTGCAGGAGAAGTTGCAGTTGAGGTTGGAGCAGGAGAAGTTGCAGTTGAGGTTGGATCAGGAGAAGTTGTAGTTGAGGTTGGAGCAGGAGAAGTTGCAGTTGAGGTTGGATCAGGAGAAGTTGCAGTTGAGGTTGGATAAGGAGAAGTTGCAGTTGAGGTTGGATAAGGAGAAGTTGCAGTTGAGGTTGGATAAGGAGAAGTTGGAGTTGAGGTTGGATCAGGAGAAGTTGCAGTTGAGGTTGGAGCAGGAGAAGTTGCAGTTGAGGTTGGAGCAGGAGAAGTTGGAGTTGAGGTTGGAGCAGGAGAAGTTGCAGTTGAGGTTGGAGCAGGAGAAGTTGCAGTTGAGGTTGGAGCAGGAGAAGTTGGAGTTGAGGTTGGAGCAGGAGAAGTTGGAGTTGAGGTTGGAGCAGGAGAAGTTGCAGTTGAGGTTGGAGCAGGAGAAGTTGGAGTTGAGGTTGGATTAGGAGAAGTTGAGGTTGGAGCAGGAGAAGTTGCAGTTGAGGTTGGAGCAGGAGAAGTTGCAGTTGAGGTTGGAGCAGGAGAAGTTGCAGTTGAGGTTGGATCAGGAGAAGTTGCAGTTGAGGTTGGAGCAGGAGAAGTTGGAGTTGAGGTTGGAGCAGGAGAAGTTGGAGTTGAGGTTGGAGCAGGAGAAGTTGCAGTTGAGGTTGGATCAGGAGAAGTTGGAGTTGAGGTTGGATCAGGAGAAGTTGGAGTTGAGGTTGGATCAGGAGAAGTTGCAGTTGAGGTTGGAGCGGGAGAAGTTGCAGTTGAGGTTGGAGCAGGAGAAGTTGCAGTTGAGGTTGGATTAGGAGAAGTTGGAGTTGAGGTTGGATCAGGAGAAGTTGCAGTTGAGGTTGGAGCAGGAGAAGTTGCAGTTGAGGTTGGAGCAGGAGAAGTTGCAGTTGAGGTTGGATCAGGAGAAGTTGCAGTTGAGGTTGGATCAGGAGAAGTTGGAGTTGAGGTTGGATCAGGAGAAGTTGGAGTTGAGGTTGGAGCAGGAGAAGTTGCAGTTGAGGTTGGAGCAGGAGAAGTTGCAGTTGAGGTTGGATCAGGAGAAGTTGGAGTTGAGGTTGGAGCAGGAGAAGTTGGAGTTGAGGGGTTGGATCAGGAGAAGTTGCAGTTGAGGTTGGAGCAGGAGAAGTTGCAGTTGAGGTTGGATTAGGAGAAGTTGCAGTTGAGGTTGGAGCAGGAGAAGTTGGAGTTGAGGTTGGAGCAGGAGAAGTTGGAGTTGAGGTTGGATTAGGAGAAGTTGCAGTTGAGGTTGGAGCAGGAGAAGTTGGAGTTGAGGTTGGATTAGGAGAAGTTGCAGTTGAGGTTGAATTAGGAGAAGTTGCAGTTGAGGTTGGATTAGGAGAAGTTGCAGTTGAGGTTGGAGCAGGAGAAGTTGGAGTTGAGGTTGGAGCAGGAGAAGTTGGAGTTGAGGTTGAATTAGGAGAAGTTGCAGTTGAGGTTGGAGCAGGAGAAGTTGCAGTTGAGGTTGGAGCAGGAGAAGTTGCAGTTGAGGTTGGAGCAGGAGAAGTTGGAGTTGAGGTTGGATTAGGAGAAGTTGCAGTTGAGGTTGGAGCAGGAGAAGTTGGAGTTGAGGTTGGAGCAGGAGAAGTTGGAGTTGAGGTTGGATTAGGAGAAGTTGCAGTTGAGGTTGGAGCAGGAGAAGTTGGAGTTGAGGTTGGATAAGGAGAAGTTGGAGTTGAGGTTGGATTAGGAGAAGTTGCAGTTGAGGTTGGATCAGGAGAAGTTGCAGTTGAGGTTGGAGCAGGAGAAGTTGGAGTTGAGGTTGGATTAGGAGAAGTTGCAGTTGAGGTTGGAGCAGGAGAAGTTGGAGTTGAGGTTGAATTAGGAGAAGTTGCAGTTGAGGTTGGATCAGGAGAAGTTGGAGTTGAGGTTGAATTAGGAGAAGTTGCAGTTGAGGTTGGAGCAGGAGAAGTTGGAGTTGAGGTTGGATCAGGAGAAGTTGGAGTTGAGGTTGGAGCAGGAGAAGTTGCAGTTGAGGTTGGAGCAGGAGAAGTTGCAGTTGAGGTTGAATTAGGAGAAGTTGCAGTTGAGGTTGGATCAGGAGAAGTTGGAGTTGAGGTTGAATTAGGAGAAGTTGCAGTTGAGGTTGGAGCAGGAGAAGTTGCAGTTGAGGTTGAATTAGGAGAAGTTGGAGTTGAGGTTGAATTAGGAGAAGTTGCAGTTGAGGTTGAATAGGAGAAGTTGCAGTTGAGGTTGGAGCAGGAGAAGTTGGAGTTGAGGTTGGAGCAGGAGAAGTTGGAGTTGAGGTTGGAGCAGGAGAAGTTGCAGTTGAGGTTGGATCAGGAGAAGTTGGAGTTGAGGTTGGAGCAGGAGAAGTTGCAGTTGAGGTTGGATCAGGAGAAGTTGGAGTTGAGGTTGGAGCAGGAGAAGTTGGAGTTGAGGTTGGAGCAGGAGAAGTTGGAGTTGAGGTTGAATTAGGAGAAGTTGCAGTTGAGGTTGGAGCAGGAGAAGTTGGAGTTGAGGTTGAATTAGGAAAAGTTGCAGTTGAGGTTGGAGCAGGAGAAGTTGCAGTTGAGGTTGGAGCAGGAGAAGTTGAGTTGGAGAAGTTGAGTTGAGGTTGGATCAGGAGAAGTTGGAGTTGAGGTTGAATTAGGAGAAGTTGCAGTTGAGGTTGGATCAGGAGAAGTTGGAGTTGAGGTTGAATCAGGAGAAGTTGGAGTTGAGGTTGGAGCAGGAGAAGTTGCAGTTGAGGTTGGAGCAGGAGAAGTTGGAGTTGAGGTTGGATTAGGAGAAGTTGCAGTTGAGGTTGGAGCAGGAGAAGTTGCAGTTGAGGTTGGAGCAGGAGAAGTTGCAGTTGAGGTTGGAGCAGGAGAAGTTGGAGTTGAGGTTGAATTAGGAGAAGTTGCAGTTGAGGTTGGAGCAGGAGAAGTTGCAGTTGAGGTTGGAGCAGGAGAAGTTGCAGTTGAGGTTGAATTAGGAGAAGTTGCAGTTGAGGTTGGAGCAGGAGAAGTTGGAGTTGAGGTTGGAGTAGGAGAAGTTGCAGTTGAGGTTGGAGCAGGAGAAGTTGCAGTTGAGGTTGGAGCAGGAGAAGTTGGAGTTGAGGTTGGAGCAGGAGAAGTTGGAGTTGAGGTTGGAGCAGGAAAAGTTGCAGTTGAGGTTGGATCAGGAGAAGTTGCAGTTGAGGTTGGAGCAGGAGAAGTTGGAGTTGAGGTTGGAGCAGGAGAAGTTGCAGTTGAGGTTGGAGCAGGAGAAGTTGCAGTTGAGGTTGGAGCAGGAGAAGTTGCAGTTGAGGTTGGAGCAGGAGAAGTTGCAGTTGAGGTTGGAGCAGGAGAAGTTGGAGTTGAGGTTGGAGCAGGAGAAGTTGGAGTTGAGGTTGGAGCAGGAGAAGTTGGAATTGAGGTTGGAGCAGGAGAAGTTGGAGTTGAGGTTGGATTAGGAGAAGTTGAGTTGAGGTTGGAGCAGGAGAAGTTGGAGTTGAGGTTGAAGGAGAAGTTGCAGTTGAGGTTGGACAGGAGAAGTTGCAGTTGAGGTTGGAGCAGGAGAAGTTGCAGTTGAGGTTGGAGCAGGAGAAGTTGGAGTTGAGGTTGGAGCAGGAGAAGTTGGAGTTGAGGTTGGATCAGGAGAAGTTGCAGTTGAGGTTGGATCAGGAGAAGTTGCAGTTGAGGTTGGAGCAGGAGAAGTTGGAGTTGAGGTTGGAGCAGGAGAAGTTGGAGTTGAGGTTGGAGCAGGAGAAGTTGCAGTTGAGGTTGGATCAGGAGAAGTTGGAGTTGAGGTTGGAGCAGGAGAAGTTGGAGTTGAGGTTGAATTAGGAGAAGTTGCAGTTGAGGTTGAATTAGGAGAAGTTGCAGTTGAGGTTGGATCAGGAGAAGTTGGAGTTGAGGTTGAATTAGGAGAAGTTGCAGTTGAGGTTGGATCAGGAGAAGTTGGAGTTGAGGTTGAATTAGGAGAAGTTGCAGTTGAGGTTGGAGCAGGAGAAGTTGCAGTTGAGGTTGGAGCAGGAGAAGTTGAGGTTGAGGTTGGAGCAGGAGAAGTTGGAGTTGAGGTTGAATTAGGAGAAGTTGCAGTTGAGGTTGGAGCAGGAGAAGTTGCAGTTGAGGTTGGAGCAGGAGAAGTTGCAGTTGAGGTTGAATTAGGAGAAGTTGCAGTTGAGGTTGGATCAGGAGAAGTTGGAGTTGAGGTTGAATTAGGAGAAGTTGAGGTTGGAGCAGGAGAAGTTGCAGTTGAGGTTGGAGCAGGAGAAGTTGGAGTTGAGGTTGGAGCAGGAGAAGTTGCAGTTGAGGTTGGATCAGGAGAAGTTGCAGTTGAGGTTGGATCAGGAGAAGTTGCAGTTGAGGTTGGAGCAGGAGAAGTTGCAGTTGAGGTTGGATCAGGAGAAGTTGGAGTTGAGGTTGAATTAGGAGAAGTTGAGGTTGGAGCAGGAGAAGTTGCAGTTGAGGTTGGAGCAGGAGAAGTTGGAGTTGAGGTTGGAGCAGGAGAAGTTGCAGTTGAGGTTGGATCAGGAGAAGTTGCAGTTGAGGTTGGATCAGGAGAAGTTGCAGTTGAGGTTGGAGCAGGAGAAGTTGGAGTTGAGGTTGGAGCAGGAGAAGTTGCAGTTGAGGTTGGAGCAGGAGAAGTTGGAGTTGAGGTTGGATTAGGAGAAGTTGGAGTTGAGGTTGGAGCAGGAGAAGTTGGAGTTGAGGTTGGAGCAGGAGAAGTTGGAGTTGAGGTTGGAGCAGGAGAAGTTGGAGTTGAGGTTGGATTAGGAGAAGTTGCAGTTGAGGTTGGAGCAGGAGAAGTTGGAGTTGAGGTTGGAGCAGGAGAAGTTGGAGTTGAGGTTGGATTAGGAGAAGTTGCAGTTGAGGTTGGAGCAGGAGAAGTTGGAGTTGAGGTTGGATAAGGAGAAGTTGCAGTTGAGGTTGGATCAGGAGAAGTTGCAGTTGAGGTTGGAGCAGGAGAAGTTGGAGTTGAGGTTGGAGCAGGAGAAGTTGCAGTTGAGGTTGGATCAGGAGAAGTTGCAGTTGAGGTTGGAGCAGGAGAAGTTGGAGTTGAGGTTGGATCAGGAGAAGTTGCAGTTGAGGTTGGAGCAGGAGAAGTTGCAGTTGAGGTTGGAGCAGGAGAAGTTGCAGTTGAGGTTGGATCAGGAGAAGTTGGAGTTGAGGTTGGAGCAGGAGAAGTTGGAGTTGAGGTTGGAGCAGGAGAAGTTGGAGTTGAGGTTGGAGCAGGAGAAGTTGGAGTTGAGGTTGGATCAGGAGAAGTTGGAGTTGAGGTTGGAGCAGGAGAAGTTGAGGTTGGATCAGGAGAAGTTGGAGTTGAGGTTGGAGCAGGAGAAGTTGGAGTTGAGGTTGGATCAGGAGAAGTTGGAGTTGAGGTTGGAGCAGGAGAAGTTGAGGTTGGATCAGGAGAAGTTGGAGTTGAGGTTGGATCAGGAGAAGTTGGAGTTGAGGTTGGAGCAGGAGAAGTTGGAGTTGAGGTTGGAGCAGGAGAAGTTGGAGTTGAGGTTGGAGCAGGAGAAGTTGGAGTTGAGGTTGGATCAGGAGAAGTTGGAGTTGAGGTTGGATCAGGAGAAGTTGGAGTTGAGGTTGGAGCAGGAGAAGTTGCAGTTGAGGTTGGATCAGGAGAAGTTGCAGTTGAGGTTGGAGCAGGAGAAGTTGGAGTTGAGGTTGGATCAGGAGAAGTTGCGGAGTTGAGGTTGGATCAGGAGAAGTTGGAGTTGAGGTTGGAGCAGGAGAAGTTGGAGTTGAGGTTGGATCAGGAGAAGTTGGAGTTGAGGTTGGAGCAGGAGAAGTTGGAGTTGAGGTTGGATAAGGAGAAGTTGCAGTTGAGGTTGGATCAGGAGAAGTTGGAGTTGAGGTTGGATCAGGAGAAGTTGGAGTTGAGGTTGGAGCAGGAGAAGTTGGAGTTGAGGTTGGAGCAGGAGAAGTTGGAGTTGAGGTTGGAGCAGGAGAAGTTGCAGTTGAGGTTGGAGCAGGAGAAGTTGCAGTTGAGGTTGGAGCAGGAGAAGTTGGAGTTGAGGTTGGAGCAGGAGAAGTTGCAGTTGAGGTTGGAGCAGGAGAAGTTGGAGTTGAGGTTGGAGCAGGAGAAGTTGCAGTTGAGGTTGGAGCAGGAGAAGTTGGAGTTGAGGTTGGAGCAGGAGAAGTTGGAGTTGAGGTTGGAGCAGGAGAAGTTGCAGTTGAGGTTGGGAGCAGGAGAAGTTGGAGTTGAGGTTGGAGCAGGAGAAGTTGCAGTTGAGGTTGGAGCAGGAGAAGTTGCAGTTGAGGTTGGAGCAGGAGAAGTTGGAGTTGAGGTTGGAGCAGGAGAAGTTGCAGTTGAGGTTGGAGCAGGAGAAGTTGCAGTTGAGGTTGGAGCAGGAGAAGTTGGAGTTGAGGTTGGAGCAGGAGAAGTTGAGGTTGGAGCAGGAGAAGTTGCAGGAGAAGTTAGAGTTGAGGTTGGAGCAGGAGAAGTTGCAGTTGAGGTTGGAGCAGGAGAAGTTGGAGTTGAGGTTGGAGCAGGAAAAGTTGCAGTTGAGGTTGGATCAGGAGAAGTTGAGGTTGGAGCAGGAGAAGTTGGAGTTGAGATTAGAGCAGGAGAAGTTGCAGTTGAGGTTGGATCAGGAGAAGTTGCAGTTGAGGTTGGAGCAGGAGAAGTTGCAGTTGAGGTTGGAGCAGGAGAAGTTGGAGTTGAGGTTGGAGCAGGAGAAGTTGGAGTTGAGGTTGGAGCAGGAGAAGTTGGAGTTGAGGTTGGATTAGGAGAAGTTGCAGTTGAGGTTGGAGCAGGAGAAGTTGGAGTTGAGGTTGAATTAGGAGAAGTTGCAGTTGAGGTTGGATCAGGAGAAGTTGGAGTTGAGGTTGAATTAGGAGAAGTTGCAGTTGAGGTTGGAGCAGGAGAAGTTGCAGTTGAGGTTGGAGCAGGAGAAGTTGCAGTTGAGGTTGGATCAGGAGAAGTTGGAGTTGAGGTTGAATTAGGAGAAGTTGCAGTTGAGGTTGGAGCAGGAGAAGTTGCAGTTGAGGTTGGAGCAGGAGAAGTTGCAGTTGAGGTTGAATTAGGAGAAGTTGCAGTTGAGGTTGGATCAGGAGAAGTTGGAGTTGAGGTTGAATTAGGAGAAGTTGAGGTTGGAGCAGGAGAAGTTGCAGTTGAGGTTGGAGCAGGAGAAGTTGGAGTTGAGGTTGGAGCAGGAGAAGTTGGAGTTGAGGTTGAATTAGGAGCAAGTTGCAGTTGAGGTTGAATCAGGAGAAGTTGCAGTTGAGGTTGGAGCAGGAGAAGTTGCAGTTGAGGTTGGATCAGGAGAAGTTGGAGTTGAGGTTGAATTAGGAGAAGTTGGAGTTGAGGTTGAATTAGGAGAAGTTGCAGTTGAGGTTGGAGCAGGAGAAGTTGCAGTTGAGGTTGGAGCAGGAGAAGTTGCAGTTGAGGTTGAATTAGGAGAAGTTGCAGTTGAGGTTGGATCAGGAGAAGTTGGAGTTGAGGTTGAATTAGGAGAAGTTGAGGTTGGAGCAGGAGAAGTTGCAGTTGAGGTTGGAGCAGGAGAAGTTGGAGTTGAGGTTGGAGCAGGAGAAGTTGGAGTTGAGGGCTCAGCAGCAGGAGGTAGAGAAGCGTTTAGAGGTGGAGAAGGTGCTGGAGGCGGAAAAGATGAAATGTGAGGTGGAACATGCTAGATTACGGCTGATTGGAGAGGGCAAGCTTTCTCCGGTGGAGGATGGTTCTGATTGGTCGGCATCAGGTAGTGGCGATATTATTTCTTACTTGCGGTTAGGGCCAAAGTTTAATGAGCGTGACCATGACATTTTTTTTTACTCCATTTGAACGCATAGCAGAGGCAAGAAACTGGTCAGACAAGTGCTGTTACTTCAGTGTGTACTCACTGGGCGAGCACAGGAGGCCTATCCAGCTGTTTGTGGCGAAAAGGCTTTGGACTATGCCAGAGTAAAATCAGCAGTGTTAAAATCATACGAACTGGTTCCTGAAGCGTATCGTCAAAGGTTCAGAAGTCGGGTCAAGGGGGATAAGCAGACGCATGTGGAGTTTATCCGTGATTTGACTTCTCATTTTCAGCGGTGGTGCGCGGCAGCAAAGATTGCCAGTTTAGACGGTCTTTGTGAACTCATTGTATTGGAACAATTTAAAGATGTTATCCCTCAGCGTGTGGCCACTTGTGTAAATGAGCAGAAACCTTCCACCGCGCTTAGAGCTGCTGAATTAGCGGATGATTTTGTGTCGACACATCAGGGCAGTTTTACAGAGAAGTGGTCCAGGGGTGATTGGAGACGTGGAGAAGACGGTGGCTATTCCCGCGGTGGCGTAAAGTTTTCACCAGGCTCCTCCCGTAGATTTGCAGGTCCTGGGCGATCCGAGGGCGCCAGAGTCATTATTGCCGAGAAGAGGGTCATTGGAAGGAGCAGTGTCCGTTGCTGGAACCTGAGGGGAAGCCTCGTTCTTCATCACATGCTCCAGCCATGCGTTCGGCCGTTTTGGTTAAAAAACCGCAGGGTGTAGGATCGGGCAAACCGTTGATTTATGATTCAGCGGACAATGTAATAATTATTAATTTATGTTATTTCTGATAGGATATACAATCCACAATAGATTTTTGAATGGGAGTTAACGGACGGGTGGCGCAGGGAGTTAACTGACGGGTGGCGCAGTGGTCTGTGCATCCGATCATCAGATCAAGGCGGTGCTGGGGAACTCCAGTTCGAAACCCGCTCCTGCCGCCACTGCGTCAGGCCGTTGTGTCCTTGGGCAAGACACTTCACCCGGATTTGCTCTGTGGGTATTGTCCACAGTACATGTATAATACCAATGTGTACTTGTAAAACCGCCTCGATGACCTCGAGGCGTGAAGATGGATGGTGTGGCGCAGTGTGCTGTGCAATGATCATCAGATCAAGGGGTGAAACCCGCCGCTGCTGCGTCTGTAAAGCCGGCGTGGTCCTTGGGCAAGACACTTCACCTGAACTTGCTCCTGTGGGTATTGTCCACAGTGACCATTGCATGTATGATATATGTGTAATGTGTGTATATGTAAAGCGCATTGTAAAAGCGCTAAGGAATTATTAATGTTTGAATTCATTTCGTGTCACTTGTTTGACACTTTTACCCAAACCATCATATCTCAAATCGACATAATGGTTATTCGTCAAATGGGACTCCACGTCACGATAAGCAGTCTGAAGAGTTAAAGTGTTATACAGAAACATTAACAAGCTACAAAACACCTTAAAAAACGAATCTAATCCAACCCTAAATAATAATAAACCCTCAAAAAGTTGTGTATCTGAATACCGGATTTTTGGAATAATACTAAAACACAGCTTACATAAATCAAACAGTCTCTCAAATAAAAACAACCGTAGTATGATAGCAACCGAGAGTCTGTAAAACTCTATTTATCCTCATCACTTATATTCCAACTGGGTGAATTAACTACATAAACAACCATCTCATTTCCCACTGTGTGTAATGACAAAGGATGTTGGGAGGATTACTGGCTCTTCACTTCCAACATTAATCAGAAGCGACAAGTGTTCCTACTTCGGTCCATTTAAAACGTTTTAAAAGAGACTTTGAGGGAAAGCACGTTTCTCCCGACAAAACGGATGAACAAAATCCCACCTTTTGCCACTAACATCTAAAACCATGATATAGTTGTTTTTTCGGACGTGTCGAGCATTCCTAATTGGTGTTCAATCAACAGTCATTTAAATAAATTCAATCCAAAGTGACCGTTTCTGTGTTTGCCCTCTGATAAGTGTCCTTGATAGTTGAATTGCCACCATTTTGGGAGTATTTTGCATAATGTGTTCGCTGACAGAGGTTTAGAAATATGCAGAATTGTTATGTGATCATGTGATGCTGACAATTGAGCGGCCCGACCAAGCAAGGAGGCAAAGGCAGAACGTCCAAAAATATAACCCGGCGTGGGCATTTATTAAAAACATGGGCACAAAGTTCACCGTCTCAATCTGCGGTTCTCCTTTCACCCATCCTGCAGCCACAAGGATCTCACACACACACCCAGCCCCCTCAACAGACAGGGCAACAGAGCCTAAATACCCACCCTCCAATCATCACAACAAGACACAGGTGAGGGGGGAGGAGACAACACAGGACACCAGATGCACACAATCATCAGCCACAGCAACATATACTGTGCAATCACGCCAACAAAGTGCCATATCACCCGGCCTGAAGCCGTCAGTCCATAGTGACGAAGCCACCTTCGCCACAGATCATAATTAACCCCGCCTTTATTGCCGTCTTTGTAATGGATCACAATTCAAACAGTTCTAAGAACCATCAGAAATAAAACCCTGGCTCGTAAAATGACCCAACAAACATAAATCCACGCAAATAATCTTTCACATGATCCAATATGTGAGAATAATTAAACTAAGTGCCCTCCATTAGGTTGAAAAAAAGAACATTGTGGCCGACTCACAGCCTCGCCTCGTCCCGCCGTCTCAGGGAGGAGAAATCGGCGGAGCTGCAGCTGAGAAAAGATTGTGTGTGAGGAAGTCCGCGGATTGGTCAATCTGGACCAATCCTCGGACTTAACGTAACGGCTCCGCGGACGTAACGTCACTATACCCAAGAAGTAAACAATGGAAAAAGATAAATCTCCAACGAGGGTTCTGGGGCAGCACAGACAGGTCTTCTCTGTGTTAGAGTTTTACTTTTATCGTTTACATGCAGAAAAAGCTACATAACAAAAGGGGACGGGGAATAACCGGAAAAGCATGACATGGGACCTTTAAATATGAAATTGATAAGTCTAATTGGAATTCTGGTGGTATTTCAGTGGAGGGACATGTAACCAAAAATAACCTTTAACACAATTGGATGACTTTCTTAGAGCAATGTGTTTTTTGTATGAACTTGTACTGATGGGAAGATATCATGAAATTATAAGCTGTCGTTTTGCAAAGCTTCAAAGTGTCCGACTGAGGCAGAAACAGTGTCTGTCGCATTATAAAAACTGAACTCAGGGGAGTAAACGGTAAAAATGACCTGTATCTATCAACTGGAAATGAATGTATCTGTGTTTTAATGATATATATATAACTGGGAGCGTCAGACTAAGTCAGTTGGCATTAATCTTGAACTATGATTGTGAATAACCACTGCTCTATCATCCGACATTCTTCTGTGAGAGGAACTGAATATATTACAGCAGCGGTGGATTCTGCGGCCTTGAGAGTCAGAAAGCTATCAAGGCTTTAGTGTGTGTGAAGGACTTTGTTAAGAGTTTTGAAAAAAAAGAGAATAATTACATATGTATATTAGGAAGTATAAAAGACATAACTCCTTGAAGATTATGACTCGGCGAACTAAAGGTGAATATTAAGCTTTCAAAAGACGAACAACATTTGACAGTTTTATGGCCCATGAGGATGTCAGCTCGTAAAGTGTAATGGCTTTGATCTATCTGTGTGTGTGGGGTGTGTGTGTGTGTGTGTGTGTGTGTGTGTGTGTGTGTGTGTGTGTGTGTGTGTGTGTGTGTGTGATGATTCCCAGTGCGTTTGGAAGTTGGTACCTCACATAATATATTCACAGCTCCCTGATTATGCACATTAATTTCAAACGAGAGAGCCCATCACTGCGCTGCAGGTGCATGAAACAGTCAGGTCTGTTTTACGCCGTGTGCTTCTTCTCTGCATTGCCTATAAATTGCTAATAAATCAAAAGCCTTCCAATTCTCCTCATCGCTCCGTGAAGCGTTTCTGATAAAAACATTACCACACTGACTTTAAAATTCATTATCGGAATCAGAATGAGGTTTATTACCAAGTAGGTTTACACATACAAGAAGTTTGGTTGGGTGTATAATGGGGCCGACATTAACACAGTAAGAGCAATCTCGTCGTAAAAAGCAGCAAAATATTGTATATCCTATTTTAAAAACTAAAAAGAAATGTTTAAAAGAAATATAAAAACACCAAGAAATCTGAAAAAAAATTATGCAAAGGAATTGCTTTTGAAAACTAACTTTTTGATAAATGCTTTTATTCAATTGTATTTATGTTGAATGACTTTCTATTTGTTTACTCTGTGTTTTATAATATAATTTGCTGTTTTTAGATTAATTGTATTCTGTGTTTTAAAGGTGGTCTGTTGGTGCATAATTATCATTTTATTATTATTATATGAAAAGGAAAATATGTGCACTTTATTAGAACTTAAAGTGGAAAAGCAGTGCAGTTTTAAAAGAAGTAGTATTGAACAGAAATGTACAGAGAAGTAGATTTGAATTGAAGTTATTGTAATAACGCTTTGTTTCAACATAATTATAACACATCATCATGTTTTGATTGTGTAAATATAGGTGTATAAAGAGGCGAAGTCCCTCCCTTTCCGGGGACCTCCATGGGACCTTGTTTCGGAAAAATTATGTATTGAAGTCAAACGGGATCGAAAGTTTATCTTTCGATCCCGTTTGAATTGTGCCACGAATTACACACATGATGTTTGTCAATTTAAAAGATAATTTTGCAAGTCAAAAAAATTAAAATGAGTTGTAAAACTGAAGTAACACTTTGTTTGTGTGAAACCGCTCAATGAACTACATCTCCCGTCTCGCACCACACACCCAGACGGCCGTCACGTTGAAACATTTCACTTCTTTCTCTCAGAACGAGGCGGAAAGTATTAAAGAGGTGAAAATCACTGCAAGTCTGGGCACGTTGAGAGCTGTGCACACACAAGGGGAGTTAGTCGGTCCGTGAGAGCCAGCATGCGGGACCGGATTCTGGGATTTGTAGTCTTTCTAGTTGCGTATTGTTCATAGTCTTATATTTCAACAGTTTTACGACAAACTGTGACTTTTTTTCATGGAAATTATTTTTTAAGATTGACAAACATCATATGTGTAATTCGTGGCACAATTCAAACGGGATCTAAAGATAATCTTTCTCTCTCCATTGACTTCAATACATAATTTTTCCGAAATAAGGTCCCATGGGTCGGAAGTAGATGGGCGGGACTTCGCCTCTCTATACATATTTGTCTTTTTTGTATTCGGGATTGTGGGAAACGGTATTTCGATCTCTCCGTCTGTACACACAAACTGAAAGATTGACAATAAAGTTGAATTTGGCTTTGACTTTCTTGTATTATCCATTACGGTAAACTTGCTTTTAACCGTGCACAGATTTCTCCCTTAAGATATTTCTTCTCGAGGAATGCAACAGGTGTTTGTATAACTCTCCCTGTGTGTCTCTCTCTCCCTGTGTGTCTCTCTCTCCCTGCATGTCTCTCTCCCTGTGTCTCTTTCACCCTGTGTCTCTCTCACCCTGCATGTCTCTCTCTCTCACCCTGCATGTCTCTCTCTCGCTCTCTCTCTCACCCTGTGCAGCGTGTCCCTGGCTGAGTCCATTTCCCATGCTCTCCACACTGTGTCTCTGCAGCGCCTGCAGCACGGCCGGCCTCAGACTGAAACACAAGTCAGACTCAAAGTCTCTCTGAGCTCGCAGAAGGACTTCCAGCACTCCCAGAGCTCTGCCTGCCAGGGGGGGCTCTCTGCTGGAGACCATGTCCTGTAAGACACACAGTCAGACACATTTAGGAGGGGTTTGTGTAGCAATAATATCTTATATATATATTTGTATACACATTCAAACATATTTATTTTCCTAAACTGATATATTCCTGCACTTTAACTGTATCTGCATATTGAAGTATGAATGCTTGTTGTTTGTATGTTGTCTTCCCACCTTAAAGAAAGGAGTAGCTCTACTCATCTCATTGTACCTGTATAATGACAATAAATGATTCTATTATATTATATTAACACAGTCATAACTAAGGGAATGAATCCAGGTAAACATAAATAACATGCTGCTTAATATATTTGTGTTTTCTATAAACTAGCTTGATCTAATTGGTATTTAATTGTACTTCAATGATTGAAATATGATTGGTCACCGGCAGTGAATGTATGGATTACTTTAGTCGTTGCTATTGTTTGTGTGTGTTCTTTGTAATTAATTGTGTCTCTTTTTACATTCAATCAGCACAGACCACTGTCTCATTTGTATGCATATATTTTGTTTTCCATTTCTAAAAGACAAACACTGGTTATGCATTGTCGAAACGCAACACAACGATTTGTGATCAGAAAAGACGATTGGTTTTCTGACATCTAAGGGTACTATGAGAAGCCTTACTATCAGAACTACGATGTGGTCTGAAAATAATCTCATCTAATAACCATCTGCTCCCTACTTTGCATTAAGAGATGTTTTCATGTGGAGTGGCCTGTCGCTGAGCTTGGTCAATTAACACGAGTGACGATTTCATTTAAATCCTTAATTACAATCTGGTTTCCCTTATTTTATTCTTATGCCTGCTCTCCATAAGAGTTGTACACCTTTTTCTATACGACTTAGACTGGGATGAACTATGGCTGCCCCCTCTCTTTTTGAGACACTATGAAGGCTTCTCAATTCTCTAATTTCCCCTCCTCGGTCCTCCGGTTGGATTTCAGCGCGCCATGTTGAAGGACATCTAATTTCTAATTTCGAGGACCGAGGGGAGATAAATCCAGTGTCGCATTGTGTGACGTTATGAGAGTGCTCTCATACTTGTTAGATTCTGAAATTGTATATATTTATAGAAATATGTGTGTGTGTGTGTGTGTGTGTGTGTGTCCACATCTGTAGCCTGTTATTGTCTCATTATACCGCACTGTGAATGAATCAAAGTAAATATAAGTCGTCATGAACACATCTGTCCATCAGACAGAGGGCTGCTGTGCCTCCTGTCATCATTAATGGACGTTTCACTAGCAGGAACCACGCCACAACAAGGTGATGTTTGTAAGTTTATTGAAGTAACATGTGAATGATATGAGGGGGGTGAAGAGATGATCTGGGAGGACGAGCTGTGGTCCGTGCAGTGGGAGACTCAGAGTGGGGGTTCCGTCTCCGGCATGATCTGCGTGGGCTGATTACGGGCCCCCAAAAGAGTCGGATTAAAGCAGCTGACTTAAGCGTGTGCGTGTCTGAGATCATTAAGATTGTTGCGGATGTAAGCGTGATACGCTTGGGATGACGAGCGGCCGAGGGCCTAGATGGTTGTATACGGGATGCCCGGTCTAGCTGCTGTGGACGCTGCGCCAATGCGGGAGGAATGGCTCGAATAATATTCTGAGCATATCCCCAAAGTGAGCAACACGTTGTGGAAGTGTTTCTGGAACCAGAAACGTGTGGCCCTTTTCCCTGTTTCGGTGAGAGAGAGTGGGTGTTGAGGCGTTGCGTATGCATCGTATCTTGCGCTGAAGTATTTGGTTAGTGGCTCGTATGGCTGGGATACGAGTTCAGGCGGAAGATGTGGATGGGGAAAGAAATTCCCAGCTGATCCGTTTTATTCCGGAGTGTGAATATGAGAGTCGTTTGCCGTGGAGGGCTAACGGCTGCCGTTTCGTGCATCTGTCTGCCTGTAAGTAGTTTGACAAGAGGAAAGTGATGCGCTGTACTTTCTCTGAGGATAGAGAAGCCCGGAAAGACATTGAGTCCAGGGTGATGCCTAGAAACTCAATGGAGGTTGTAGGCCCTGAGGTTTTCTCCTCAGACGGAGGAATGCCAAGGTCTGAAAAATATTTGTATGAGTGTGCTCAGCCCGTGGCAGGGGGGTGAGGATGGTGGAGTGACTGTGAGAAGAAGTCGAGAAGATGGAGCACGTGGGGGAGTCTGTGGTTGTTTGGGGACTATTGAATGGCCTATCATGAATCCTTCTTTGGCCAGTAAGGTGTCAAAGGTGTGAGGTTCTGTTAAAGCGGACTGAAGGTTGTGGCAGATGTGAGATGTGTCAGGCAGTATTGCTAAGCCTGGGTGGAAACCATGGGTCAAGCCTTTGGTGAGAAAGTAAACGGACTATCTGGATGATTCGCTGAGGCGGTAGCTAAGTTGCTTATCTTGACGGGTGTGCTGAGTTGCCGTGCTAGTCAATCTGCTGATGTAGTTGGGTTGTGGGGGCAGGTGCTCCTGGCATGAGCGCCGCCGCAGAAAGAGCAGATGTGCATGAGGCGGCAGCTAGAAAAAGAGCAGCCTAGGTCATTGAAATTGTTGCACGCCGTCCTGCCTCCCTGCGGGTGATAGACGGTTAAAGTCTGAGGCGTTGCGTGATGGAGAGGAAGGTGAGTGAGGTGTTTGAGATGGTGGAGAGCTGACTAAGCATGCTAAGGCTGGGTGGGCAGGGGGCTCCGCATAATTGGCAAGGGAGGGATGCGCGTGCTGCGAAGATGCTGCAGTAACGCTCGAGTCTGGAGCACCGGTATGTTCCCTGGTTGAGCGGGTTGATAATAAATAATAATAATAATCCTTATATTTATTATGGCGCTTTATCAATGACTCTCAAAGCGCTTTACAAATACACTGCACGTACAGATCATACATACATGTAATGGTCATCTGATGCGGCCGGCGGCTTGGCTAGTGAAGTTTATTTTATTATTTGTATTATTTTTTTTTTTTCTGAGAGAGAGACCGGAGCGTCTGCTCACTGCGAGGGTCGAGAGAGAGAGACCGGAGCCTCTGCTCACTGCGAGGGTCGAGAGAGAGAGACCGGAGCGTCTGCTCACTGCGAGGGTCGAGAGAGAGACCGGAGCGTCTGCTCACTGCGAGGGTCGAGAGAGAGAGACCGGAGCCTCTGCTCACTGCGAGGGTCGAGAGAGAGAGACCGGAGCCTCTGCTCACTGCGAGGGTCGAGAGAGAGAGACCGGAGCCTCTGCTCACTGCGAGGGTCGAGAGAGAGAGAGACCGGAGCGTCTGCTCACTGCGAGGGTCGAGAGAGAGAGAGACCGGACGTCTGCTCACTGCGAGGGTCGAGAGAGAGACCGGAGCCTCTGCTCACTGCGAGGGTCGAGAGAGAGAGACCGGAGCCTCTGCTCACTGCGAGGGTCGAGAGAGAGAGACCGGACGTCTGCTCACTGCGAGGGTCGAGAGAGAGAGACCGGAGCCTCTGCTCACTGCGAGGGGCGAGAGAGAGAGACCGGAGCCTCTGCTCACTGCGAGGGTCGAGAGAGAGAGACCGGAGCCTCTGCTCACTGCGAGGGTCGAGAGAGAGAGAGACCGGAGCCTCTGCTCACTGCGAGGGTCGAGAGAGAGAGACCGGAGCCTCTGCTCACTGCGAGGGTCGAGAGAGAGAGACCGGAGCCTCTGCTCACTGCGAGGGTCGAGAGAGAGAGACCGGAGCCTCTGCTCACTGCGGGGGTCGAGAGAGAGAGACCGGAGCCTCTGCTCACTGCGAGGGTCGAGAGAGAGAGACCGGAGCCTCTACTCGCTGCGGGGTCAGAGAGAGAGACCGGAGCCTCTGCTCACTGCGGGGTCAGAGAGAGAGAGACCGGAGCCTCTGCTCACTGCGGGGTCGAGAGAGAGAGACCGGAGCCTCTACTCACTGCGGGGGTCAGAGAGAGAGACCGGAGCCTCTACTCACTGCGGGGGGCAGAGAGAGAGACCGGAGCCTCTGCTCACTGCGGGGGTCGAGAGAGAGAGACCGGAGCCTCTACTCACTGCGGGGTCGAGAGAGAGAGCCCGGAGCCTCTACACACTGGGAGGGGCAGAGAGAGAGACCGGAGCCTCTGCTCACGGGGAGGGCAGAGAGAGAGACCGGAGCCTCTGCTCACTGCGGGGTCAAGAGAGAGAGACCGGAGCCTCTACTCACTGCGGGGTCGAGAGAAAGAGACCGGAGCCTCTACTCACTGCGGGGGTCGAGAGAAAGAGACCGGAGCCTCTACTCGCTGCGGGGGTCAGAGAGAGAGACCGGAGCCTCTACTCACTGCGAGGGTCGAGAGAGAGAGAGAGCGGAGCGTCTGCTCTCTCTGAGGGTCAGAGAGAGGGAGACCAGAGCGTCTGCTCACTGGGTGAGGCGCTGTTGCTACGGGGTTAGCTGCTAGAGGAGGAAGGTAAGCGGAAGCTGGGTTGCTGTGGATTGCTGAAGGTAGGAAAGAAGAAGGGATGGAGGGATGAAGGGATGTATGTGCAAGGGGATTTTTGTGAAGCCTGTGAGCAGGTACAGAGGGCAATACGACCTGGCCCCCACCAGGGGGTGCTGGTGAGTCGGGCTGTGTCCGTGGAGGAGGACGGCGGCCTGTGACGTCACGACCCGTGGTGCGCGCGCCGCACGGTGGTTGGCTCTGGAGCAGGAAGAGCTGTGTGTGTCGTTGCTCTTGCCGTTGTGCTGCTGTAGGCTTTGTAGAGATTGAACAGTCTAGCCTTGTTGTCGTTTCGGCGAAAGTGGATGCCGTTTTCTCTCAGGAAACGTTGGAGTTGAGTGACTGTCCACCTCCGTAGTTCGGGCTCCGTAGTTCGGGCTCCGTTTCGGAGCGCGGCTCCGTCCGAGAGGCGTGTCAAGTGCGCCGCTGCGAGTGGCTGGGGCAGCTAATGAGGCAGGCTGCCGGTGGTGGGGAGATTGGAGCTGGCTGTGCCTGTTGTGGCCCCGGTTGTTTGCCCTCGCTGGCGGAGTAGACGAAGCCTGGGACCTGTCTGGAGTTGGAGGTGTCTCGTTGGGGGAGCTTGAGTGGGAGCTGTGGCGGCTGGTGTGTGGAACACTGATTGCCGAGCGCACGCGGCTCCGTTCGGATGCTTGGCTTAGATCCAACTGCTGAAACGTGGATGGCGGGTAGCCGATGTCGAAGAGATCTTCGTCTGACTCTGGTGAGTTGATCAGCAGTTCGGGATCCATGGTAAGTTGAATGTTCTGGTGGTAGAGTGTAGCTTGTTTGAACCGTGACGACGCGCGGCGTGAGTCACGGTCTGGCTGTCAGTCGTTGAAAGGATGGAGACGAGCAGTGGCCGGAAGTTTTGCCGGATATAAATAGGGGTGGCCGTGGTTCGAGGCGGAGTTTTAGGCGTGGCCATGCTCCTGAACCTATGTTAACAATTTAACCTCATCTCTTTAAAATGACCGCTCAGAGGAGAGGAGTTCTCATTTCTCTAACCGCCTGCTGCTTCCTCTCCTCTCTCCTCGGTTCCCCTCCTCCGCTCGCATCTCCTGTGGGCGGGACTCAGACACGAGGATAGGAGTCGAGGAGGGGAATTAGAGAATAGAGAAGCCTTCTATGTATTTCTTATATTATATTTCGATTGTCTCGCAACAGAATGAAAACTGAATTTATTTTTATGGATTTATGATGTATTTTTTCTCCTTTATATTATAAGATGATATCATATTGTAGCACCAAGTAATCCTTTTCTGAAGGGAGGCATGGATAAAATCATCACTCTGTTTTCTAAATGCTTATTCATTTAAATGGATTTTTTTTCTTTGACAGTTATTTTGTCATCCATGCTGGCATTTGACTTCTTAATTTCCCCATTCCCACATATTCGACAATATGAAAATAGGAACAATTGCCCAATCCTAGCACAAACTATAACACCAAGTCTTTTAACAGGGTATATGCAGGAATCCTGAAGTCAAATGTAAAACCTTTTAATACCTTTTTTAAATCGCCACTTGGAGTTCTAACCGGTTACCTTGGCGACACACTTCACCTCACATTGACTATATACAGTATTGATTGTCCTTCCTCCTTATCTTCCAACCATTTGGACGCAGACTTGCATTTCCCCATAACGATGTTGCTTAGCAACCGGCGTAAACGGACCTTCGCGCTATCAAGCAGTGAGCGTGCGATGTCCTGTTCAGATGACGTCAAACCCAACGGGATGCCATCAATAAACTACACAGAATCACACGACACACCTACGCCATGACTACATTCAGGCAGACTGTAGAACACAACCTCTTTGGACCATTTAGATACTTAGTGAAAACAAGCTACAAAATGCAACACCTTGGAAAATGCCGTTTAATAGCCTTAATTTTCGCTAAATTGATTTATCAACTTTTAATACTTTTTAAGACCCCGCATTTAAAAGCATCTTCACTTTATTATTGTAAGGTTTCAGCGTTAGAGTTCTTTTAGTTTATTGTTTATTCTTGTGACCTTGCATTTTATTTTGGTATTGACTCTACCCTCTCTTGTCAGGTGTCTACACTTCCTGTCTTTGTGTGTCACCTGCCAGCTTGATTGTGGTCTCCTGCTCATGATTGTTTTCACCTGTGCCCCATTAGCCGTTGTGTGTATATATAGCCCTTCTCTCCTTTTGTCTTTTGTCGGTTCGTCTTGTCTCAACACCAAGTCCATGTCTGTACTCCCTCGTGAACTATTGAGCAACCTAGTCGAACCTAGTGAACTTATGAGTATCCTAGTTGATCCTAGAAACCTTTTACTTTGAGAAGTCTTTTGTATAATAAAATATATTTTTGAAGCATGTGCATCTGAGTTCTTGTCAGTCCTTCGTGTCAATTATAGCCAATTAAAATGCAGCTTCTTGTTTGGGGTCTTTAATTCTCACCAGGAGGGTCAGCAGGACAGCTGGGTGTTTCTCTATCAGAGTCAGCAGCTCCCGTGTTTCTGTGTCCGGCTCCTTATCCTCCTCCGCACCGCTTTCTCTCTGCTCTCCTGTCTCCTGTACCAAGAAATAAAAGCCGACCAGCTTTTCATTACAATTAATTTGCGAGAAGTTAAAGACAATGATTTAAAAAAAACTTTAGTGCATTTCTAACACTTACTGTTAGTGAAATAATTAGTGAAACTTGTTGATGTGTTTTTAATCAAAGCACTACAATTATTTATTGATGAATACTTGAAAGAAGTGAAACTATCTGCCCCTCTTACCATGCTCTGCTCTGCATCTGTGTGCTGAGTCTGCTTGGTCAACCAAAGCTCCAGGACCAGCGACCCGAATTTCTCCACTAGATCGGGATATCGATAGATGAAGTGGAGGAGAGCAGGGTGGTGGATGTAGAGGGAGGAGAAGCTTTGGGAGGAGAGTGCCTTGCTGATGCAGCTCAAAGGAGCCTTCGGTGTTGGTAAAAAAGATTGAAACATACTTTACTTGTGATAAGCACACAAACGAGGTAAATAGTTTTGAAAACAATCAAATTGTCATATATGGAGCTACCTGCTTCATATTCATATGTTATGCCTCTACCGTGATCTCTAGGGTTTCAAAAATCTGGGACTTTTCAAAGATTGAAACTTTCCGTGGGAATTAACGGGAATAAATGGGAATTTTCAAAGTTGAAGGTTGGCTCTTCGGAGGGAACTTAAATATAGTTGGGGAAAGAATATTTTAGCATAATCTTGACTAAAACAAACAGAAGCCATTCAAGTACACTTGAATATCCATGCCATTCCTCAATCACATGCACATCGCACACTGCTTACGGCATGGCTATTGAGACCACACCGCCTACAGCACTGTGCATTCCTCCATCACATGCACAGATGATTTCTAGAAGTAATATTTAACTCAACATTCATGTTTTTGTTCTTCAATTAAACAAATGATTGTTCAATAAAAGAATGTAAACTTTTTCTGTTCTACTTACAAATAAATCTGTTGAAATGTTAGGTTTTTGTATCATTTTGCATGGATGTTTTCTTATGACAAAACAAAATGTTTATATTTATGCTTGGTTATGACACAATTCGATTACATTACCTTCAATTCCCAGTTAGTTCCCATAAAATCCAATTAATTCCCATGGAAAGTTTCCAATATGGAATATTTCCCGAATTTACCGAAAATGTTCCGCCCCTTTGCAACCCTTAATGTCTCCATGCTTTAATGTTCAAAAAGCTCTTTATTTTTCTCATACTGCCTGTGCTTTTCACCCTCTGTCTGAAACCAGAGCCCAGTGAGTGTTACTTAGTGATGTCCCCATATGGAAGTAAACAAAGGAGTCCAGTGGAGTCAAGTGTGCAATAATATAATGATGCTTTTTGAAGTAAACAGAAGAACATTATTTTGAGGAAATACTATTTGTTGCATCCAAAGATGAATAAAAGCTGTCCTCCACCAGAGCTCCAGCTGCAGTGCATGCTGTTCTTTCTTTGTGAACAGGAAAAACAACACTTTGAACTCCTTCAACTTAACCCTCCGGTATCACTGTGGACGTTTTTGTCCATATGGGTAATTTTTCACTTTTCATTTTGCAATAACTTTGGGTGTGTTGGTGCAAACGGCCTGCATTTTTGTAACAAGGCTATTTTCTCGATCTATTATGGAATTCAATTTTCAATTTTTCAAATCGGTCTTTAATTCACTGTGTAACAAATCGACTACGCAAATTAGTCATTCGAGACAAAAATGTCCACTGCAAAAGACTTTGATAAAAACATTATATTAAAAGGTTTTTTTCACAACTTTTTTGGGTTCAATCTTTAAAGCAACTTCCGCCCTAATAGAAAATACCAAAAATGTAATCATTTTCAGGATTTTAACCCTTTCAATGCCATTTTGAAAACATGAAACCGCTGTTTTTTTTCATGATGAAAACAGAGAAAATTAGTTATTTTCCCAAAAATATATATCTGGAGACTGGCTCTTTTTTTTTTATAACAGTCTTGGATATGTCAAAGATTAGCAACAAAATGGATTTTTTGCATTATTAGTTTTTGCACAAAATCAGATTGAACAAAAAAGTTACAAATTAGTCATTCGGGACAAAAAAGTCCACTTCCAAAAACTGCTCTAAAATGACAACAGATTAATATTTTTTTAAACTTTTTGGGGTTAAATCTTTCAATCAACTTCAGTCCTGATCAAAAATACCAAATGTTAAATTATGTTCAGGATTTTAACCCTTGAACTGCCAGCTTGAAAACATGAATTTGCGTTTTCTATGAAAAACATGCACAAAAAGGCAGTTATTTTCCATATAATAAATGTTGGGGGGGTCGGCTTTTTTTTTTTTATCACAGTCTTGGATATGTCAAAGATTAGCAACAACATTTTTTTTTTGCATTATTAGTTTTTGCACAAAATCAGATTGAACAAAAAAAGTTACAAATTAGTCATTTGGGACAAAAATGTCCACTTCCAAAAACTGCTCTAAAAGGACAACAGATTAATATGTTTTAAAACTCTTTGGGGTTAAATCTTTCAATCAACTTCAGTCCTGATCAAAAATACCAAATGTTAAATTATGTTCAGGATTTTAACCCTTGAACTGCCAGTTTGAAAAGATGAATTTGCGTTTTCTATGAAAAACATGCACAAAAAGGCAGTTATTTTCCATATAATAAATGTTGGGGGGGTCGGCTTTTTTTTTTTTTATCACAGTCTTGGATATGTCAAAGATTAGCAACAACATTTTTTTTTTGCATTATTAGTTTTTGCTCAAAATCAGATTGAACAAAAAAGTCACACATTAGCCACTCGTGTCCCATCCACTCCCATTATAACCACATCTTTTGATCTCTCCGCCATACCGGTATATAATCATGCATTTTATAATGTCAGGGTTTTATATTGGAGGAAAATAGTTCAATGTGTCCCTTTTTACTGTATATCACCAGATGTGACATTTTACCATTGAATTATATGACCTGAAAAACACTGAAGTAATACTATTTTCAACTTTCTTTGAAATCATTTTTAAATCAGCATCAGATGTATCAATGTCAACATTTATTTTCCAAACAGCAAACTGCAATCAACATTCATGAACAAATCAAATTGTCAAAACAGAACAATGATATGTATGAGTGTGTGTTGAATACAATGAGAGATGGATGAAGATAGAGCAAGTATGTGTGTTAGAGACGGAGTAAGATAGATGGAGATAACAAATAATGTGTGTATGTGCGTGTGAGATAGAGAGAGAGATCAGTTCATCCAGCAGAACCTGCAGCAGGGGATTTGGTGCTCTCTGCAGGTGAACTTTTCCCAGTGCACATCCAGCACAGTCCCCTCTTTTTTGTGGAGCCGCTTGCGGTTTGCGTTTTCTATGAAAATTTGCATTTTCTATGAAAAACATGCACAAAAAAGCAGTTATTTTCCATATAATAAATGTTGGGAGGTTCGGCTTTTTTTTTTTTATCACAGTCTTGGATATGTCAAAGATTAGCAACAACATTTATTTTGGTTGATTATTAGTTTTTGCACAGAATCAGATTAGACAAAAATGTCCCATCCACTTCCATTATAACCACATCTTTTGATCTCTCGCCATACCGGTATAAAATCATGCATTTTGTAATGTCAGGGTTTTATATTGGAGGAAAATAGTTCAATTTGTCCTTTTTACTGTATATGACCAGATGTGACATTTTACATTGAATTACATGCTTGTCATGTCTTGGTTTACAGTTTACAGCATTCACAATTTCCCCCTCATCTCTTTACCTTTGATGTGTGTGAGAATGTAGGAGTAAGTGTTCTCTCATGGCATTTTGTTTTTCATTTGTGCTGTTTCATGTGTCTTAGAGGTAAACAGAGGTATGATCTTGACCCAGCTTGACCTTTTTGTTTAGAATTGTTTGGAACTTCAAAGGCTTTGATAATGTCTCTTTAGCATACAAACATACACAGCCATACATGCACTAAGTCAATAAGCGAACACCTGGCTGCAAAGCCAGATCCATAAATATGTGTAGTTTGGCTGGCTGGTCGTTTCATTCCTGTGATACGCAACAAGCGAGTAAGATGAAGAGGCGCTTCTCTGTGGAAGAAGCTAGGGATATGGTGATGCAGCCGGCAACCTCCAGCGAGCTGCTTGACTCTTCTTCTGAATCAGAAACAACCTCAGAAGAAGAATGTGATGTGGAGTTTGTAGTGGAGTCTGATCCTTCTTCTTCTGACCCTTCCACTGAAACTGCAGAGGAAACAGAAGATTCTGGCAGTGGGTGGACATCAACAAATTGTGAAATCTGGTCTCCCTCTAACAACGACACGCTGCGCTACATTCCCGCTGCCAGAGGTTTGGTTCCAGGGCCCACGCGTTATGCCATTACAAGAATTGATGACGTGGAATCCTCCTTCAATTTATTTTTCACTGCTGAGATCATCAGTAGTATTGTCGACATGACAAACTTGCAGGGGGGATGTTCGGTGGCAAACTGGAGTGATGTGGATGCCACAGATATTCGTGCATACATCGGTCTCCTGATGTTGGCTGGAGTGTACAAATCGAAGGGCGAATCCACCCGCAGCCCCTGGGATGACCACAGTGGACGTGCCATCTTCCGTGCCACAATGACCCACACCAAATTCCGGTTGATGAATACCACCCTCGGTTTGACGACAAGCTGATGAGACCTTCCTGTCACAGAGAAGACAAGCTTGCCCCCATCCGCTCTCTCTGGGAGAAGTGGACACATCGCCTTCCGATGCTTTTCAACCCTGGTGAAGATGTGTGTGTGGATTAGCAGCTTGTCCCCTTCAGAGGCCGCTGCAAATTCCGGCAATACATACCAAGCAAGCCAGCAAAGTATGGGCTAAAAATCTGGATCACCGCTGACGTTGAAACCTCCTATGCCTGGAAGTGCCAGATTTACACCGGTAAAGCTGCTGGCAGTGCTGCCGAGGTGGGCCAGGGAAAGCGTGTCGTCCTGGAAATGACAGAGGGGCTCCAAGGGATCACTGTGACTTGTGACAATTTGTTCACGTCATATGCACTTGTGCTTTTTACTGCTGTGGATCCCTCCTGGAAGCAAGCCAAGTCCTTCAGGAGGAGGCTTTTCTTGGAGGAGTTGGGGAGATCTCTGGTGTCTGCAAAAATCATGCGGAGAAAGCATCCACCTCGTACACCGGCTGCTGTTACCATAGTGGCGGACATACAGGCCTCGGCAGCTGCCCCTGACACCGGCACAATCGCAAGCGGCTCTGCCCCCGACACCGGCACAACCGCAAGCGGCTCCACAAAAAAGAGGGGACTGTGCTGGATGTGCACTGGGAAAAGTTCACCTGCAGAGAGCACCAAATCCCCTGCTGCAGGTTCTGCTGGATGAACTGATCTCTCTCTCTCTCTCACACGCACATACACACATTATTTGTTATCTCCATCTATCTTACTCCGTCTCTAACACACATACTTGCTCTATCTTCATCCATCTCTCATTTTATTCAACACACACTCATACATATCATTGTTCTGTTTTGACAATTTGATTTGTTCATGAATGTTGATTGCAGTTTGCTGTTTGGAAAATAAATGTTGACATTGATACATCTGATGCTGATTTAAAAGAAAGTTGAAAATAGTATTACTTCAGTGTTTTTCAGGTCATATAATTCAATGGTAAAATGTCACATCTGGTGATATACAGTAAAAAGGGACACATTGAACTATTTTCCTCCAATATAAAACCCTGACATTATAAAATGCATGATTATATACCGGTATGGCGGAGAGATCAAAAGATGTGGTTATAATGGGAGTGGATGGGACACGAGTGGCTAATGTGTGACTTTTTTTGTTCAATCTGATTTTGTGCAAAAACTAATAATGCAAAAAAAAAATGTTGTTGCTAATCTTTGACATATCCAAGACTGTGATAAAAAAAAAAAAGCCGACCCCCCCAACATTTATTATATGGAAAATAACTGCCTTTTTGTGCATGTTTTTCATAGAAAACGCAAATTCATGTTTTCAAACTGGCAGTTCAAGGGTTAAAATCCTGAACATAATTTAACATTTGGTATTTTTGATCAGGACTGAAGTTGATTGAAAGATTTAACCCCAAAAAGCTTTTAAAAACATTAATCTGTTGTCCTTTTAGAGCAGTTTTTGGAAGTGGACATTTTTGTCCCGAATGACTAATATGTAACTTTTTTGTTCAATCTGATTTTGTGCAAAAACTAATAATCAACCAAAATAAATGTTGTTGCTAATCTTTGACATATCCAAGACTGTGATAAAAAAAAAAAAAGCCGACCCCCCCAACATTTAATATATGTAAAATAACTGCCTTTTTGTGCATGTTTTTCATAGAAAACGCAAATTCATGTTTTCAAACTGGCATTGAAAGGGTTAAAATCCTGAAAATGATTACATTTTTGGTATTTTCTATTAGGGCGGAAGTTGCTTTAAAGATTGAACCCAAAAAAGTTGTGAAAAAAACCTTTTAATATAATGTTTTTATCAAAGTCTTTTGCAGTGGACATTTTTGTCTCGAATGACTAATTTGCGTAGTCCAATCGAATGATACCGGAGGGTTAAGGAAATCTTCACACTTTAATGTTGTACTGCTTGAATCTTGCTGAATATGCCTCGAGGCGGACTACCTGCCTCTGCTGTCAGTGTGTGTTGTGGTGAGATTTAAAGAGATAAAAGGTAACACTGTTGAAAATACTGAAAAAAGGCAAATATACAAAATGGTCATTACTGAAAAGCATAAAACACAGTTAGAGGAGGAAGAAGTACTCAGATCTTTAGTCAACGTTCTGCACTTCAAGTCTAATATACTTTAGTGCCAAAAGTAAAAGTACTCGTTATGCATGGCTCATTTTAGAATCATAAATATGAAATGATTGGATTCTGATTATCGGTGCATTAATGTGTTCATCACAGCTTGTAAAGGTGGAGCTAATTTTAATGACTTTATATTGAGCTTCTAAATATCTGACCCTATAATTATATGTCGCTATAGAGTGCCGCAGTGACGCGTCCTAAAACCCGGAAGTAAGTTAGCATTTTACCGCTTCCGGTTCCTTCGACAAAAAGCAATGCAGTTTCTCCATAGTTTAGGAAAATAGCTGGAATAAGGTCTGTGGTTGAGACACGTTGAAGAGACGGATCACGTTTTGTTCTACGACATTAAATCCGTCAGCAGTGAGCCCGCTGGTGATTTCTGAAGAGTTTACGTGTCTGAAAAACGATGGTTGTTACCGAGTGACTACAGAAGTTGTCGAGGCCGTTGTACGTCATTACACCGAACACGTAAACACTCCCGCTAAGTGTGTTTGCCCTGTTCTGCTTGAAAGCAAGTCCCTGCCTCCTGCAGACTGTTGAAACAAACGCTTCAACTTGTTCCATTTAGAATCTGTATTTTGAATATGGATCTTAAGTCGGCGTGACGTTGAAGCAGCGACCCTGCTGTAGTTCGTTGATAGCATAACGTTAGCATTTTGCTTCTGGCGACTAGATTTATGATTAGAAAATGATAAAAGTAGGATAGACATGTGGAGATTATCCGGCTGAACAAAACTGATCCGTCTCTTAAATGTGTTTCAACCACAGACCTTATTTCCAGCTATTTTCCTAAACCCTACGGAGAGATTGCATTGGTTTTGTTGAAGGAACCGGAAGGAGTTTACTTCCTGGTTTTAGGACACGTCACTGCGGCACTCTGTGGTTAAAACTGTGGTTTAATTATTAATTGATATATATTTTTGTACTAGATATTAATCATTTTTGTTAAGTTTTCCAATAGCATACTGTTGTTACATCAGAGCGTGTAACAGTATGACGCTTGAAATAAAAAATTAGCATTGCTTAACCATTAGCTGATAATCTATATCTATATGAGCTAAAGATGTCCAAATAACCTAGTGGAGTACAAAGTACAATATTTGTTTCTAAAATGTTGTTGAGGAGAAATAATTAGGTAACATAAAAAGGAAAATACTATGAGTACAAATACCTCAAAATTGTACTTAAGAACACACATATATTAAATACAGTACTTAGAAAAAATACCATAATGCTTTTCTCTACTGTGAAAATGTGGAAGTTACAGAGAAGAATATGTTTTGATTTCTGTGCAGCGATGATCTGAGTTACCCCGTCGAGGTTTGGGATCTTGTCTTGTGTCGCTGCCAGCAGGTAGAGGGCGGAGCGGAGCACGAAGCGAGGAGGAGCGCAGTCGCCCTGCGCCTGCACCGAGTGCAGCAGCCACACCACACTGGGGAACACCGTCTGGTCCGGGAGGAGCCTGGGAAACACAAACATGGGCAATAGTGTCACACAGCGTTTTCGCCAGGGGGGCGTCTTGCCGTCATTTGACGCCCTTATTCAGCTCGGAACGGCCTGAACTCGAGCCGAGGCTGTCGGAACATTTTTATAATTCGAGAGAAGATCGAGTTTTTATCGCTTGAAATGACGAAAAGGAAAAAGGACAAGGACATCCCTCTGTTGGAGGGGCAAAGGAGTCTGGTGGGATTGTTTTCGGAGTATTGAAGATCGTTTCCCTGACATCGGCGGTGCCTGCCACAGGACAACACGGAACGTGCACAATTTGGACGCGATGGGGGGGGGGGGGTATTAGTGGAGCACGCGCGTGAACTGCGAGCGCCGGAACCTCGCAGCGGCGAAACTGAGGCTCCGTGGTAAACTGTGGTAACATGAAGAGACGTTTCAGCGCTCAGAGCCAAATGATCCGGCTCACTAACGTAAAGACATAGTATCTATAAGGGACGGCTCAATTAAAAACGAGCCTGGTTAAATAAAGGATATATACAACGGCTCTCTCGACTAACAGCAAAGGAATATTGCAGAAAATAAGATGTGTGGCAAAAACATGCTTATGATGTTTACACGTTTTGTTCAGCAGATATTGTTCCACATATATCAACACCAGTTTGTGATTTTTTACCCATGAATTGGCAGAAGTTAAAAGCTATCGTTAGGCTATAAGGGAACTACAGCACGGTCACATGACTTCACGTCACCACTGCTAAGCTAAAGGCGGCTAATGTTCGACGTGATGACGTTTAGTCCTCTTATTGAGCCACCTGTTAGCAACCGCTGTTTTTAAGACACATAGATGCTTCAGACATTCACCAGTGGGGGATTTACTGACATATTTTACGTTGAGAAACAAAACGTGAAGACTTTTTGGGGGAATCTCACCTAAAACCCGGTTACAAGTGCTTAAAAGCAAAGTAATTTACGGGTTTAAGACTCATTCCTCCACCACTCTATAAGGATGACATTTACTTTAAATATCAAGAGAACTAATAGATGTGGTCAAATATTTACACTTCATTATATATAAACACTAATACCATTTTTCGGGCTCCGGATATTGGGTAGTAATCAGCAGCGAATATTCGGCCCGTGAGGTTGCATAGTAATCAGCAGCAAACCGCTTCAACACGCTTCATTTTGTTATTCTACAGCAGGGGTCGGCAACCCCTGGCACGCGGCACCGTAACCAGTGGCACACTAGGAATAAGTGTGCAAAATATTTTAATTGTATTTTCGGATCCTGAACGAGACCGCCACCAGAGCGCGTCTCCCCGTTACCTGCAGAAGGAAGCCATGCACGCAACGCAGCCCCGCTCTCTTTAACTCCAGGCGACTTTCTGCCGCTTTCCTCCGTGGTGCCGTGCTCATCGTTTCACCACGGAGGAAAGCACTTCACTAATTGCAGTACCCATAAGGAGCTGTACAAATGCCGCAGTTTTTGCGTGGCTGTGTATTTAGTTGAAAGCCCAGGGGCGATCTGCTGCGGACTGGCCATCTGTGTGTTGAACTTTCCTGTCGGCTCCCAGACCGTAGTCGAGGAGGGCAGAAGCAACAAGCTTCAGGTTCAATAACCCACTTTAGCTTAAATGACTGGAGAGAGGCGAGCTCTTCTTGGGAGAACGTTGCATTTATTTAGCTGTTCTTCTGTTTCACAAAATACATCACAGACCTCTGTTTTTCTGCTGCCTCGTTTCACTTCCAGAAACATACACACGCTCGCTCACTCTCGCTCTACCATCCCCACACACACACACACACACACACACACACTGATATCGAGATTTTTAATGGCACTTCATATCAAAAAGGTTGCCGAGCCCTGTTCTACAGTATTGTTGTTTTATAGTTATTTGTTTATGTAAATAACCCAATTTGTGTTCTTTGAAATTGAAAAGGATATTGCATTGTGTTTGTTACTTTCGTTGCAGTTGTATATGTCTTAAGTGTAATTTGGCTTGGCTTCCTATTTTGTATGGACATGCTTTTATTTTGAAGGAGAGTTAGCGCTGTTGACAGGAAGTTGTTGTTGCTATGGAAACAACGTGACGGAGATTAACGGAGAAAAAGTCATATCTACATATAAAGACGGAGAAAGTAAACAATAACATTTATGGTTAAGTGTTAGCACCCCCAGAAGAGGCACAAGCTCTTACGTTGATATTGGAGATTTCAATAAATTCAATTTGGCAGCCGCAGTGCATATATTCGGATATTTGGGTACAGCCCTAATAAACACTCATACATACACATACTTGAATTCATGTCAAACACACAGTAACAAAGGGGAAAAACACTAAGTGCTGCAGGGGCTTGTTGATGACCCACACTTGTTATCTCTCTTTCTCACGCATAAATACACACAAACAGTCGGGATGTTTAGCAACACACGGACACACACAAACACACAGATCTTCTCCCCGCACACACTCAGCCCTCCCACGCTATGTAAATATCTGGCCACAGCTCCCATTAATCTTAACGAGACCACACAGTGCTGGGGAGGCTTTCATCCCTTTTCCCCGGGGGGGGGGGCAATGCACAGCCGAGGTTCCAAAGAAGGACAAATCAAGCTTTCCGTGTAAGCCCACGTTTTCTCTGAGGTCATAAAAGATGTACTTAAGAACGCCATCGACAGGCCGCAGAAGTGCTCATGAAGCAGCGAGAGAGTTACATACAGTACAAAGACAGCAGCTTTCTTAATAGAGCTGGGTGGCAGAGTGGTGCAGGCATGAGTCCTTAAAGCAGGGAATGAGTTAGCATTTGATCACTTAGAGTTCCCTCATCTTGAAGTCAATGGTTGTTAGATTCCTATGTGTGTAGTAAAATAACGTTTAGAGATTTTTACGTTTTGCTTTTAAGACATGAAACTCATCAGTAAATCCCCACAAGTGAATTTCTTCTACGTGTCAAAATACAGGTGGTTACTAACGAGTGTCAAATGAGAATACTGTTTGTCATCAAGCCGATCATTAGTGGCCTTTAGCTTAGCGGTGGTGACGTGAAGTCATGTGACCGTGATGTAGTTCCTTTAAAGCCTAGCGTTAGCTTTCTACTTCTGACGATTGCAATTTCGCTTCAAAATTCCTAAAATGGTGATTATATGTTGAAAGTAGGGATGCTCCGATCGATCGGCCGCTCTCTAAAAATGGCGATCGCGATAGCCGATCGCATGACGTAAAATGATGACTTAAAATACATGACACTTTTCTCTGTGCGCGGCAAAACAAACTCGACAAAATGGCTTCACCGGTCTGGCAGTATTTTAAGGTGTCCGAAAATGTCAATAAAATAGCGGTATGCAACGTGTGTGAAGCAGAAATCCTGCAGCTCCGCCCGCTGTGACGGACCGGTGAACGGAGCGACACACACTAAGAGTTAGACCTAACACACTTAGCTATTTTATCTATTTCTGGAACAAGATAAACTAGTTATACATGTTTATTCTTCACTGTCGGGTCACTCATTACTGGATCAGTGAGCTGCATGAGATACTGACTGGCTTTCAGGAGAGAGAGAGAGAGAGAGAGAGAGAGAGAGAGGGGGAGAGAGGCTTCCGCTCATTTCTCCCGTGTTATTATCCCAAGTTAATGTAAACTTGAATAATGTACTTCATTTGAATGTAATAATTATGTTGGTTGTTGTTTATGGAAGCGCCAGTGAATGAGCCCCATTAGCTGAGCTTTATACATCACTTTAAATGGAAGATCCCCATAGGCCCCGCCCACTCAATCGGATGGGTATTGGCCAATACTGATTCCGGCGATCGGCCCCAAAATTGGCGATCGGAGCATCCCTAATTGAGATTATTCTGATGAAGAAAAATGCGCAAGTATTATAAAAGTGTGTTTACCACAGATCTTAGTTTCTGCAATAACTCGAAATCCATGGACTAGCTTTCTGTCGAGGGAGCCCTTGCGATGCTAACTTCGGGGTCTGCCTATAAAAACACCTCATCACCGCAGAGTAACTTTTGTCTTGTTATTATACATCCTACTTCTATATTAGCTTGTTTTAATATCTATTCTCTTGGCTTATTGATGCATTTAAATGTATTTGTAATATATGTTCACTGTTTTTTGTAAAGCATTTCAAAATGTCCTTATTTTAAAATGTACTATATAAATGAAACTGCACCTCCTTTAAGAAAGGCTGTCAATGTATTAATTAAACTTAAACTTCAATACCTGTCCTTAGTGAATATGTTTTTAAAGGGGACCGATCATGCAAAATGCACTTTTTGATGTCTTTAATACATCAACATGTGTCCCCGGTGTGTCAGGGAACTCACGCAGCGGCAGAAAATAAAACCCTCTCTCTTTTCCTCCGTACCCAAATCTCTAAAAACGGGACTGCCCGACTGTTTTGGACGTAATATGGTCGGTGTTTACATTAGCATCGCTAACACTCAGAGCTAACCTGTAAAGAAAGCCTTTGAGCTCCAGACTGTTTCAGAGAGAATCCTTGATAATCCATGATATAGCGTTTCATCACGGCAGCATTTAGTTTAGATGGTAGCTGTCGGGTCCCGCATGAGGCATGGCTAGAATGGGTGATCTGTTGTATTGTATTTTGAGCAAAACCCTTCATAGACATGTTTTTTATATATTTGTATATTATCTGAGACCCATGCTATTGCCTAAAAATAGCATGATAGGTGACCTTTAAGACTCTCGCCCATACCACAAAAATATTTCAAGGTTTTAAAATTGAGAAATATTTGATTCTGTCAATGATTTTCAAGACATACTTAAACTATAAGTGCATTCACAGCAGAAGGCTACCGTTGTACATGTTTATTCTTCACTGTCGGGTCACTCATTACTGGATCAGTGAGCTGCATGAGATACTGACAGGCTGTCAGGAGAGAGAGAGAGGGGGAGAGAGGAAAAGAGAGAGAGAGGGGGAGAGAGAGAGGGAGAGAGGGGGGAGAGAGAGAGAGAGAGAGAGAGAGGGAGAGAGAGAGGGAGAGAGGGAGAGAGAGGGAGAGAGAGAGAGAGAGAGAGAGAGAGGGGGGAGAGAGAGAGGGAGAGACCGCTTCCGCTCATCTCTCCCGTGTTATTCTCCAAAGTGAATGTAAACTTGAATAATGTACATCATTTGAATGTAATAATTAAGTTGATTGTTGTTTGTGGAAGCTCCAGAGAATGAGCCCCATTAGCTGAGTTTTAAACATCACCTTAAATGGAAGATTTAAAGTGATGTTTAAATCTTCCATTTAGGCCCCGCCCACTCGATCGGATCGGCGATCGGTATCGGCCGATACTGATTCCGGCAATCGGCCCCGAAATTGGCGATCGGAGCATCCTCAATTATATATTCAACTATGCCTAACACACATAAAGAGTTTTTCATAAATATGTCTCCTCCATTCAAAGCTTTTCACAGCTTTATTTAGGAGAAAATGTAATTATAAGTGTTCATGGCTCTCTTTGGAGAACATTACTTACATTTTTTAAGGACAACGTGAGGCTTTTATTTCTATCTGGAAACTTTTAATGCATTTTTATTGAAAATTAGGATATGTCTGAAGCATTGAACGGCGAGGAACATTTGACTTTTTCAATTTTATTTTTTATTTTACTTTTAGATGTATTAATGTTTTAAATGTATTTTATTAATTTTTTGATTTATATTTATTTGTATTTTCTATTCATTTATTTTTATTTAAATGTATTTATCATGTATTTATAAAAATGTTTTTGTATTTTCATCATTTCCATTATGTATAGGTTATTTATTTGAACTGTATTCACTTTAATTGGAGTGATGTCATCTGTTGTATTTCATAATTTATGTTTACTTTTGTTATTTTTATTGTGTTTTTGTTTTATGTGGACAGAAAAAGTGAGTAAAATGGTGATTCATTTTAATTTTTCTTGTATGTATTTATGCTCACCTGTCTCCATGCTGCATGGTGAGGTGCAGCAATATCACCATGCAGTACTGGGTGGCCCTTGGTCCTTTATATTCACTCAGCTGGAGCCCCGGGGTGTCCCTGAGCAGAGAGGGCCAGTCTGACAGGCGGCAACACAGAGACGGGAGGTTGTGCAGCAGGAGATTCTCCACCTCCTCAAAATCTAGGGGAAGAAAATGGAACAGAAAGGAAGAGGCATTAATAATATATGCTAGAAACAGGGACAGGAGGAAGTTACATAAAGAGACACAAAGATAAAAAGGAAAGGATATGGATGAGGGAGTGAGATGGATGGAATAAAGTAAAACACAGCAGGAGAGGTCCTGAGGGATTATTAAAAGGGATCATTACTCACCAATGTTTACGGCTAAAAACCAAGCCAAAACTGAGGTTTCTGAAAAAAATATCTGGAGCCGAAAATGAGTGGGTTCACGTGGATTTCTAATTATCTGTGTTGCATTAAAACAGAAAGCCAATATCCATCATTAACCAAGCTCTGGCTGTCATGCATGGTTCAATTGAAATGTTAAAAGCCATCTTAAAATAGTTATATTACCTTATAAAGGAATGGATGGTATATGAATAAGGTCCCTAGAGAAGAGGAAATCAAGACGCAAAGTAGGGCTGCACGATATATCGTGTCGTGACGATAATCGCGATATTCACATCGCAGGACGTGGACTTTTTTAAATAATTTTTTTAGGACGTGCGATAATAGGCAAATTAACTCAAACACGTCATGTTACAATTGTTTTGCTGCTTGCTACAAAAGGAAAACTCGCGCAGCTCTCATGTCACTTGAGTGAGTGACAGCAAACCACCAGTCACAATCAAATCTCCAAAGCAACCGGACCCGGTGATTAAAGGTAAAAACACTGAATAAAGTAGTTTCATGTGTTTCTCCAGGGCAGTTCGGCGCTGCTAACCGAGCAGGCTCAGCTTGTTGCTCTGATAACTTAAGATCCAGACGTCCGTGACTAAAATCCTTCATCCGGTTAAATTTAGTTCGAAAAATACCAATCGTATAGCATTAAAGTTCAAGAAAGGATGGTTTGCGGACAAAAAAAAACTGTCTTTTCTTCAATTCCTGTATTTTTTCATATCGCTATATATAATGCGAGGGCGGGGGGGAATCGCAATGTCAGTTTTTTCCAGTATCGTGCAGCCCTAAGAGCATGTGATGACGGGTGAAACAAGAAAAGCAAACAGTAAGAAGGAGAGTGAAATTCTTGATTTAAAGTCTTGCACATGAGGCAAAAGAACCAGATAAATAATAATAAAGAACAGAAAAATCAAGATGAAAAGCAGCATGCGGAATGACTAGACTACAAGGGATTGCATGCCTGAAAGACTTGCACATGAGGCATGAGAAAAAGATACTTGTATGTAAATAAACAAAGCCTATAACGTTTTAGACCCCATTTACACGCAAACGAATCGCAAACGAACCGATTACGATATCAAAAAAGTCTTCCGTTCACACGAGACATCTCGGGAGCGCTGGAGACGCTGTAGTACATATGCCCAGCCTGTAAGTGGCGCTATAATTTTGCCACAAAATACACCAAAAGCAGCGAAGAAGACCCCCGAGCATGGTTGCCCTTCTGGTTATTCTCCGCGGTGGATTTAGCAACATAGTTCATGTAGTTCTCCATGTCCACTTGTTGCTGATGGTTGTGGTAGAGGAGCTGTAGATTTTGCACTAACATCTGTAGCATGGTCAATAGCTACTGACTGAGAGTGGCTTCATCGTTATCAGGAAATGATCGTATAGGACGTACACACGGAGCCGTTTGGCCCTCCAGAGCGTTCCGCAGATCTATCCACCTTGGGACCCATTATCGTTTTAGGGGTCAGTTTCCGCGGTTCCGTTACGGCCTCATGTGAACGAACAAGAAAAGTAGCGAATACAACCGTTTGCGTTCTCGTGTTAACAGCACCTTAAGTGAGAAAATGTAGGGATGAGACTATTTTCTCCTATTATCTATGTTGTGTTCAAGTAGAAAGCCAATATCCATCAAGCTTTGGATATCATGCGTCCTTTAATTACAATTTTATAATCTTCTTAGGATAGCCATATTCCCATATTTAGTAAATGTCAAGGCTTTTTTTAAATAAATGAGGTCCCTTAAGAATAAGAAATCCAGATGAAAACTGAAATGATGAGAAAGACACAGTAGGAAGGGGAGTGAAAGTACAAGGCACTCGATAACTAATAGACTAAAAAGAAAATACAATGGTAAGAGAGGAGATGCAGTGAAAAGACAAAGGGAAGGGAAGATGTGAAGCACAGCAGGGAATTCAGATTTTCTTTTTCCAAGAAGGATAAAAGAGCAGGACTTTCTGCAACCAAGCACTGACTCCATCTTTGGGTGCTCTTCAGGGAACCGAATAAAGTGATATAGGGGTGAGAAAAGGGAAGAGTGGGGGAGGAAAATGAGATGCAGCTTATACGGAAACTAAAAGAGACACAGAAAGAGAGGAGAGAAAGAGTACCATTGAAACATGACACTGAATAGAGAAATTACAGATCAAAATAAGGTATTTCAACCTTTAACTTAGGAGTTAAAGATTAAACTGTATGCAGTAGTTGAAGGGGTCACAAGAAAAGTAAAAGGATAGATAGAAATATGGGTCACTGATGCACGACTACACAAGAGGCTATAAAGCCACTGGAGGAGACACTACCAATCAACCAGAGAGGAAAACAAAGGTGAAGATGGGAATAAGAGCTGAAGAAATACAGACAAAGGAGGAGAGATTAAATATAAACAGGGACCAAAAGAGGAGAGGCCAGGGCTGCAGAACCAGAAAGAACTCCGTGGGGAAAAGGGAAGGAGAAAGACGCAGAAATAAATGGTGTTGTTTTAGAAAGAAAGGGGAAATGAGGAGAACTGGGGGCAGAGGAGAGAGGCAGAGGATGGACGGATGAGGAAGATGAGAACAACAGATGGGAGGAAGGCTACAAACAGATCTACAAAGCAGGCTGCAGTGACATGTCGCCTCATGCTCAGGTTTTGATCACACCAATAAAGCTATTTGAATTTGAATAAAAAGGCCAGAGAAGAGGAGAGAAGATAGGAGCAACTTTGTCAGCTATTGCACATCTTTGCCAATAGACCCCTTAAACACTCTTTACATAAACAAGTCAGCATTCACCCATGGTTGTGGCCAGCGTTTCCGCCAGGGGGGCGTCTTGCCTTCATTTGACGCCCAGCTCGGAACGTCCAAAAAAAAATCGCTTGAAGTGACGAAAACGAAAAAGGGGCATCCCTCTGTTGGAGAGGCAAAGGAGTCTGGTGGGATTCTTTTCGCCGCCAGCAAAGCGTGTGCGTGTGATGGAAAGTGTACTGCCGGCGAGCCTTGGCGGGGGGTGCGAGTGGAGCACGCGCGTGAACTGCGAAACTGAGGCTCCGTGGTAAATTGTGGAGAGCCGAAAGAGCCGGATCTTCTTAGTGAGCCGAGCCAAATGATCCGGCTCACTAAAAAGAGCCGGAATTCCCATCACTAATACGTACAGAGATAGTATCTATAACTTAAAGGTGGGGTAGGTAATTCACTTCAGAAACACTTTCTTATATTCCATGGAATGCTCTTAACATCCCGATAGCAATGAATATATTAAATGCTTTGACAATAAATACATAAAAAAATGTCATCTGTGGAAGCCGTGGCGCTGTAAAAAGCACGACCAATCATCTGAGCCGGCCCGGCTAAAGTAACTGGACGGCCTACCTGCCTGTCAGCCTTCCATCTGGGCTCAAACTGACCTCGTGCCCTCATTGGTCATGTGCGCGTTCGTGTGTGTTGGAGGAGGGGCTCTGTGAGGAAGTCTGAAGGAAGAGGCAGATTTTTTTCGGCTGCGTGCTTTCAAATTCTAGCGCACTCGAGCTGGTTTCTCCATTCTTACCTACCCTACTTTTAAGGGACGGCTCAATTCAAAATTCAAGTGACGTCACCCCCCCCCCCAAAATGCTATGACTAATTTCTGAGTCACAAAACACATTCCTGCAGAGTTTACAGAACAGAATGGCAAATAGAGGAAAGAAAAAGAAACATTCCCAATTCTGTATAACAACGTCTGAAATAACAGAAATATCTTGCAGAGTAAAATGTAAAAATTCACGGCCGAGAAGAAAACAACAGGCTGAAAATGAAAGTAACAGATACGGGAGATGCAGGCAGCGAGGAAGAGGAACAAACACCAGTGTGGCGCTGCAGAAGCCATTATTCAAAGACAAACACACACACCTACACACTCGCTCATTACCTCTAAGAAATATTTTAGTCAACTCGGGTCTCAAAGTCACACCCTGTCTCCAGGGAACAACTGCAGCTTACCATCAAACGTTTCGGGGAAGTTAAAGCGGCTTGAAGGAAGAAAGGACCGTATTTTGGCATGTTTTTACTTAAATAACAGCTGACACCTTCTGAGCACAGTAACTTTAAAGTGAGCTGTAAACGTGTTTAAATACACAATAATATAAATCACCAGAACAAAATATCGCAACATCTTGAATGACAAACTATTAAGTCGAAGCTTTTTCAGAGATATTTATAGGTCTGGACGTTTAGATGAAGGTAAAACCACCTGGAGTCCTTATCAGACCTGACCTACTTTACTCATAACAAACAAATCTTGCGAGCAGTAACAACAGTTAGACAGCGCGCCTTTTTAAATGACTGGTATAATGACATCACTGCTTGGAAACTGACAGGAACAGCCCCGGTGTGTGTGTGTGTCTGTCAGTGTGTGTGTGTGTGTGTGTGTGTGTGTGTGTGTGTGTGTGTGTGTGTGTGTGTGTGTGTGTGTGTGTGTGTGTGTGTGTGTGTGTGTGTGTGTGTGTGTGTCTCTCTCTCTCTGTGTGTGTGTGTGTGTGTGTGTGGTCTCTCTCTCTGTCTCTCTCTGTGTGTGTGTGTGTGTGTGTCTCTCTCTCTCTGTGTGTGTGTGTGTCTCTCTCTGTGTGTGTGTGTGTGTGTGTGTGTGTGTGTGTGTGTGTGTGTGTGTGTGTGTGTGTGTGTGTGTGTGTGTGTGTGTGTGTGTGTGTGTGTGTGTGTGTGTGTGCATACCACTCTGGCAGGAGCTCGCAGCAGGGTCTGACTGGAAAAGTAGAAACATGCTGAGTTTCTGTAGAAAACCACAGAATGATGCGTTCAGACGTTGGTGCCTGAAAGGATAATGAAGAATCAGAAATACAAATCTGGTTTATTGCCAGGTAGGTTTTCACATGCAAGGAATTTGCTTTGGTCTCTAATGGTGCGTACAAAAACAGAAAAATGACTACGTTGTTAAGAACAAAAAAGGAGCTAGTAAACAAGTGTTTTTAGTTTACAATTGTGCCAAAATTGTGAGATATACAGAGCAGTGTGCAATGTTTACAGTCTGCACAGAAATGCACAGAAAAGTCCGACAAAGTCCGACTGGAATACATAAAGAAAGGCAGAAAGAAAGTGAGAAAAGGGGCACCCAGAGCACACCTTTCCCACAATGCACGGTCCGAACAGCGAGGACTGAACTGTGAGACACAGGACAGGATGTGCCTTGACTTGGTCTTTTCAAATATGAAACCAAGACCCTGCATGGTTCAGTTTCATTGCAGCTCAGAGCAGCGGGGACCTACCGCCTTCATGACCACAATCTCACACACACACACACACACACACACACACACACACTTTTGTCTTTGAAGCTGCAGATCCGTTGCTCTGAGGCCGACATGCTGCTGAGCAAAAACTCCGGAATAAAAAGACGCCTGAGTCGAATATCTGTTGAATTTGCTCCGACAGGGAGGGTTGGTAAAATACTTTCTGAGTCACGACAGTTTAACACATAGACACACACTGTAGCACTTTGTTCATTGTGTGTGTCGGGTTATCTTGTTCCACTGTACCTGTTCCCCGCACAGAGCAAGCCTTTGTGCTCCAGAGGCAGCCTGAAGAAACCAGAGGAGGCTGCAGAAGAGCAGAGGACGAGGAAGGAGATAAAGATGGAAAAATACCATTCATTAAACACTTCTCAAAACAAAAGTTCTCCAGCAGAGGAACACCATTAACTTGACGAAAGAAAATGCAGTCACACTCAATGACACCCAAGCCTCACTACTTTAATATAGAACAAAGCGGCGCAGAAATGAGTCCTGAAACCAGGGAATGAGTTAGCATTACAGCACTTCGGGTTCACTCGTCTTGAACTCAATCAACTTTTGAATGTGTTTTTGATAAATGCTTGAAATAAGTTTGGACATAAAATACGCCAGGAAATACCCCACTGGTGAATGTCTAAGGCTTCAATGCGACTAAATATGGTGGCGGAGGAATGAGTCTTAAAGACCTGGACATGAGTTATATCACAATTTTAGTTTTGTCTGTCTTGTCATGGTTTTATTTTGAAATTCCGTGTCTGGTCTTCCTTCCTGTGTCTGATTGTGTCCCTTGTGTTTCTGCCTCCCCTGCCCAGCTGTGTCTTGTCCTGTGATTACCCTTCTGTGTATTTAGTCTTGTCTCCATGTCGGTTCGTTGTATTTTCTCACTCTCCATGCTTTGTCACTTACCTCATGTTACCTGTTCATGGTTTTTGTCTTGTTTTTTCATGCCAACAGCTTTGTTTGAATAAAGCTTGCTTTTGTTTGGAAACCCGCTTCCAAGGTTAGCATTTAAGCACTGCTGGTTTTATTAAGGTCTGGCTGACACAAGCTTGAGAGATTTGTCCTACGACATAAAATACTATTAATACTTTATAGCCTAACATTTTTACTTCCACCGATTGCATTTATGCTTCAAAATCATGAAAGTGGTGTAAATACGTCGAGATTATTCTATGTATCATAACTTATTATTTCCGGCAATATTCCAAAATCCAATGGAATTGGCTTTTTGACGAGGGAACCTGTGCGATGCTATCTTCCGCGTCGGCTTACAGAACAACGACATCACTGTGCCACTGTATTAGTCCTCAAGCTACACCCCCAATGCACTCTATATTCTAAAATTACCCTTCATCACTTGGCCACAGCAGAGGTAATAGGACAGCAATCCTGTTCTAATTCTATGAGGAGAAGAAGCTATATCGTTAAGATGTACTTAATGCCTTGGCAGTATCAGTGGAGCATGGAAAGTGAGAGATACTGTAGCAGCCCTCACTTATTAGAGGGAAGTTTAAATTTCATAAAGCTACCTCTCTGTGGACCTGAGCCAACGTACAGCTCAGCCGTATCAGCAGAAAGTTTCCGTTCTGCTCTGTTGACCGCTCGCAGCATTAATATAAAGATCCCTCTTTAATGCCACCACTGTGGATTGTCTCGATGCCCGGGGCGACGTGTTTCCTGTCAGTAATTGGGGATCATCATGTGGACTGTCAGCTTTGGACAGATAACTGAGTTTTTACCCCCTGCAGGGATATTAAATTCCATCAACACTAATTTGAGTGAACAGAATCAACACGTTAGCATTATTTTTTGCTTAAAATGTTTTTTTTACTATTTTTAAGTATCCACGGAAACAGGAAAGGTTTAACTGTATCAGAGGAGAATACAATCTATGTGGAAATAAAATCCAATTAGGGTTTTTGCTCTTTATATGATTAGCTGTGAACTTTAATAGCATAATTGCTCCGGTTTAGACATTCAAGGATTTGACAAACTGTATTATAAGTAAGGTACTTAATTGGCAAATCTGCATTAACCCTGGTGTTGTGTTCGAAAGCTGTTACCGTTCCTGGTGTTCGCGGGTCAATTTTGACCCATGATTTATCTCAGTCCAAAACACACCAAAAAAAAGACTATCATCCAATATTGTTTTAACCACATCATAACTAACTTATTATGCATTCATAACCGTACAATGCTGTTGTAATTTTATGTTATGGCCCAAAACACATTACACCACATATTGCACACGTGCATGTGTGTGTTCAAGTTCAAGTGTTAGTGTACATATTCTTTGAGAAAGGGGGAGTTCCCGTGGGGGGAGGGGGTCGGAGGGAGGGGAGACCAGGTGCATGTTGCGAAAAATTATTGTTACAGTTGATGAAGGGGGTGGGGGGGGGGGAGGGGTCTCTAAAGTCAAAGATTAATCTTGATTGAGCCAAATTTGACCCTGAGTGACCCACAACAATTCTGCTGGGTCTCCCCAGACCTTCAGACTTGGCTAAAATGGTCAAAATCAGTTTTGTAGAGTTTATATAGCTGCTGTGGAGGATATCATGAAGCCTTGATCTGATACAAAAAACTAGAGCGTAGTTATTATATCATTTTAACGGGAGACCCGAACACAACATGGGGAACAAAACAGAAGGCTTTTTTAGAAGTACAGTATGTTTGATTATCGTGATGTTTTTCTTTCCCAACATTGTGGGCTCGACACTCACAGGCCTTTAGTTTTCCAAAACCAGCAGTATGTTCAGTAACAAGTCAAAAATCTGAGGCTAATTTAAAAAACACCAGCTGACTCAAACCTCAGTGCAGTTTATTAGAACTGTATCTTTTTATTTTCATCACCCTTGACATCCATCAGTGCAGATTTGGAAATATTTTATACCTAAACTGCAATAAGAACTCAAATACTGTGCCATAATTCAACCGTGCAATACTTATTATTAGTACTGTGTGACATTGTGCATGTTGTACAATTATCTGGTTTTCATCATTATTAGCTTATCCACCACTTCATAATATTTACTTTTTTACATATTGTTAAAATTGTAGTACAATATTTTGTAGTACATTTGCATTTTTTTCTCTTAAAATAATATAAATATTTGTATTCCTTTAAATTTTATCTTTTTATGCACATTATTAGTTTAAATACTTAAAGGTGGGGTCGGTAATTCACTTCAGAAACACTTTTTGTTATATTCCATGGAATGCTCTTAACATCCCGATAGCAATGAATACATTAAATGGTTTGACAATAAATACATAAAGACATTTCATCTGTGGAAGCCGTGGCGCTGTAAAAAGTACGACCCGGCTAAAGTACTGGATGGCCTACCTGCCTGTCAGCCTTCCATCATTGGTCATGTGCGCGTTCATGTGTGTACTTTCAAATTATAGAGCACTCGAACTGTTTCTTTATTCTTACCCACCCTGCCTTTAAGCTCTTACATTTATGTGAATATGTTATTCTATACGCCCTTTGTAAAAAAGTATTCAAATTAATGAAATGCTTTTTTATTGAAGCACACATGTCTTTTATCTATTTAAAGATACTTTACAAATTCAGATAAGCTGAGTCATGCTAAGGATGCTAAGGTGGAAGAGATAAATGTAAGAAGGGATGCCAGTAAAGTGTCAGAGGCAGACTGTGAAAAACCCAGCACGTCGAATGTAAGCCGGCAGCAGCCTTGGCAGTGAATCTGATGAAATATTAGCAGTGAGTGAGACAGAGAAAGGGTCTGTTGGCCTCGCAGAGCAAATCATCCCAAGGTCGGACCATTCACAACAGTACTGGAGAGAGAAAGCTTCGCAATTACTCCAAACTGTCTGCCGTCAATTCAAACGTCATTAATGAGAAGAGGATCCGGCTGTCTGCTAAGATGCTTATTTTCCTCAACAAAAACCTTCGCTTCAGTTTGAATTTAAAGTGGACCTGTCTTGCTATATTTGAAACATATATTGTAGGGACATACCTATACAAAACATGACTGTGAAGTTTTTTTTAGCTTGAAAAAAAAAAAAAAAGAGGAGGCGGAGCTAATGCCTGATCAGAATTCTACCGGAGATAAAGTTAAATTCTGCTGTGATAAAACGCCATCCTGTTCTAAACCACGTCAAAGATTATTTCTGAAACAGTATGGAGCTCAAATGCTTTTTCTCTTACAGGTTTATCACAAGGTGAGTTCCTTTTTTTATTTCCTGCTTTTTAAACACGTGCTCTTCAGTACAGGTTAGCTCTGAGTGTTAGCGAGGCTTGCTAATGTAAACAAAGACGAGATTACGTCCAAAACACGTCAGGAATTGTTTCTGATAGCAACTTTCTGTGGGTCCGCTGCCGCTATTACGTCACAGCGGATGGAATCTGTATCCGCTTGTTGTACACCCGTTTTTAAAACATTTGGGTACGGAGGAAAAGAGAGAGGGTTTTATTTTCTGACGCTGCGCGAGTTCCCCGACGCACCGGGGACACATGTATGTATAAAATACATCACAAAGTGCATTTTGCATGAAAGGTCCCCTTTAAAGTAGGGAAACTAAAGGAACAACTCCTGTCAGTGCTTCAATAAAAGCTAGGGATGCTCCGATCGATCGGCCGCCAAAATGGCTTCACCAGTCTGGCAGTATTTTAAGATGTCCGAAAAAGACAGTAAAATAGCGGTATGCAACGTGTGTGAAGCAGAAATCCTGCAGCTCCACCCGCTGTGACGGACCGGTGAGCGGAGCGACACACACTAAGAGTTAGACCTAACACACTTAGCTATTTTGTCTACCTCTGGAACTAAACTAGTTATACATGTTTATTCTTCAGTGTCGGGTCACTCATTACTGGATCAATGAGCTGCATGAGATACTGATGGAGTACTCGAGTCCTGGACTCGGACTCGAGTCGGACTTGAGTGCCGATTTTCGGGACTCGTGACTCGACTCGGACTCGCGCACTGATTGACGCGACTCGGACTTGGACTCGTGAATTCTCGCACAGGATGACTTGGACTCGGACTCGTGTTCCCCCCCCCCCACGATGACTCGGACTCGACTCGTACATTGACGCTCCGACTTGGACTCGGACTCGAGCACATTTTCTCTGGAGTCTGATGTCCTCTATCCTGTATGGCGAGTTCACGTACTGGGCCCCGCTGTTCCAGTCTAGAGATGTCTACAGACACACCCCGCATCATGCTGTATGCTTTCACACATTCTGCTTCCACATTGGAAAAGAGCAGCGCAAAATGCTCGTTATGTGGAAACAATATAGAAGAGAAGGCTCCGTAACACATTACTCTAAGGATCGAGTTCAGACATATAGGCTGTCTTGAACACTATCATCAGAGTAACGTGATCTAATCAATAAATAAAGATTCAGCCGATAACGAAAGCACATACTTAACATGCAGAATGACGTCATTTTGCATGCTAAGTAGCCATGTGCTTTCTGGGGATAAATCTTTATCGGTAAACTGATTTAACCGTAAAGTTCCTTCAAAATAAGAGTCCCGATCTTATTACTATCAAAATAAAAGTGCAAAACGAAAACTTTACCATAGGAAAATATTGGCATACAAATATAATCACTTCTCTAAAAGGTAACTCATTTTAAATATAGTTTATTTATATATAATAATAATATTAATATTAGAAATAAGCTTTATATTTGTATAGCACCTATTACAAGAATTGTAGCCAAACTCGCTTCACAGCAGTTCAATAGACAGGATAACAGCAATGTAGAGGAGCAGCTACATTTCAAAACATATATCCACGAAGATTAATACATGAAGACTTGGCTTGACTTGGACTCTTCTTAAGTGACTCGGAATTGGACTCGGACTCGAACACAGGTAATGATGACTCGGACTCGACTTGGACACTCCTTGGGTGACTCGGACTTGGACTCGGACTCGACTACGACTCTCCCTTGGTGACTCGGACTTGGACTCGGACTCGAAGAGTGGTGACTCGAGGGTGACTTGGACTCGTGAATTGGTGACTTGATTNTTCTCTGTGTGTGGTGTGTGGTGTGTGTGTGTGTGGTGTGTGTGGTGTGTGGTGTGTGTGTGGTGTGTGTGTGTGTGTGTGTGTGGTGTGTGTGTGTGTGTGTGCATACCACTCTGGCAGGAGCTCGCAGCAGGGTCTGACTGGAAAAGTAGAAACATGCTGAGTTTCTGTAGAAAACCACAGAATGATGCGTTCAGACGTTGGTGCCTGAAAGGATAATGAAGAATCAGAAATACAAATCTGGTTTATTGCCAGGTAGGTTTTCACATGCAAGGAATTTGCTTTGGTCTCTAATGGTGCGTACAAAAACAGAAAAATGACTACGTTGTTAAGAACAAAAAAGGAGCTAGTAAACAAGTGTTTTTAGTTTACAATTGTGCCAAAATTGTGAGAGATATACAGAGCAGTGTGCAATGTTTACAGTCTGCACAGAAAAGTCCGACAAAGTCCGACTGGAATACATAAAGAAAGGCAGAAAGAAAGTGAGAAAAGGGGCACCCAGAGCACACCTTTCCCACAATGCACGGTCCGAACAGCGAGGACTGAACTGTGAGACACAGGACAGGATGTGCCTTGACTTGGTCTTTTCAAATATGAAACCAAGACCCTGCATGGTTCAGTTTCATTGCAGCTCAGAGCAGCGGGGACCTACCGCCTTCATGACCACAATCTCACACACACACACACACACACACACACACACACACACACACACTTTTGTCTTTGAAGCTGCAGATCCGTTGCTCTGAGGCCGACATGCTGCTGAGCAAAAACTCCGGAATAAAAAGACGCCTGAGTCGAATATCTGTTGAATTTGCTCCGACAGGGAGGGTTGGTAAAATACTTTCTGAGTCACGACAGTTTAACACATAGACACACACTGTAGCACTTTGTTCATTGTGTGTGTCGGGTTATCTTGTTCCACTGTACCTGTTCCCCGCACAGAGCAAGCCTTTGTGCTCCAGAGGCAGCCTGAAGAAACCAGAGGAGGCTGCAGAAGAGCAGAGGACGAGGAAGGAGATAAAGATGGAAAAATACCATTCATTAAACACTTCTCAAAACAAAAGTTCTCCAGCAGAGGAACACCATTAACTTGACGAAAGAAAATGCAGTCACACTCAATGACACCCAAGCCTCACTACTTTAATATAGAATAAAGCGGCGCAGAAATGAGTCCTGAAACCAGGGAATGAGTTAGCATTACAGCACTTCGGGTTCACTCGTCTTGAACTCAATCAACTTTTGAATGTGTTTTTGATAAATGCTTGAAATAAGTTTGGACATAAAATACGCCAGGAAATACCCCACTGGTGAATGTCTAAGGCTTCAATGCGACTAAATATGGTGGCGGAGGAATGAGTCTTAAAGACCTGGACATGAGTTATATCACAATTTTAGTTTTGTCTGTCTTGTCATGGTTTTATTTTGAAATTCCGTGTCTGGTCTTCCTTCCTGTGTCTGATTGTTCCCTTGTGTTTCTCCTCCCCTGCCCAGCTGTGTCTTGTCCTGTGATTACCCTTCTGTGTATTTAGTCTTGTCTCCATGTCGGTTCGTTGTATTTTCTCACTCTCCATGTTTGTCACTTACCTCATGTTACCTGTTCATGGTTTTTGTCTTGTTTTTTCATGCCAACAGCTTTGTTTGAATAAAGCTTGCTTTTGTTTGGAAACCCGCTTCCAAGGTTAGCATTTAAGCACTGCTGGTTTTATTAAGGTCTGGCTGACACAAGCTTGAGAGATTTGTCCTACGACATAAAATACTATTAATACTTTATAGCCTAACATTTTTACTTCCACCGATTGCATTTATGCTTCAAAATCATGAAAGTGGTGTAAATACGTCGAGATTATTCTATGTATCATAACTTATTATTTCCGGCAATATTCCAAAATCCAATGGAATTGGCTTTTTGACGAGGGAACCTGTGCGATGCTATCTTCCGCGTCGGCTTACAGAACAACGACATCACTGTGCCACTGTATTAGTCCTCAAGCTACACCCCCAATGCACTCTATATTCTAAAATTACCCTTCATCACTTGGCCACAGCAGAGGTAATAGGACAGCAATCCTGTTCTAATTCTATGAGGAGAAGAAGCTATATCGTTAAGATGTACTTAATGCCTTGGCAGTATCAGTGGAGCATGGAAAGTGAGAGATACTGTAGCAGCCCTCACTTATTAGAGGGAAGTTTAAATTTCATAAAGCTACCTCTCTGTGGACCTGAGCCAACGTACAGCTCAGCCGTATCAGCAGAAAGTTTCCGTTCTGCTCTGTTGACCGCTCGCAGCATTAATATAAAGATCCCTCTTTAATGCCACCACTGTGGATTGTCTCGATGCCCGGGGCGACGTGTTTCCTGTCAGTAATTGGGGATCATCATGTGGACTGTCAGCTTTGGACAGATAACTGAGTTTTTACCCCCTGCAGGGATATTAAATTCCATCAACACTAATTTGAGTGAACAGAATCAACACGTTAGCATTATTTTTTGCTTAAAATGTTTTTTTTACTATTTTTAAGTATCCACGGAAACAGGAAAGGTTTAACTGTATCAGAGGAGAATACAATCTATGTGGAAATAAAATCCAATTAGGGTTTTTGCTCTTTATATGATTAGCTGTGAACTTTAATAGCATAATTGCTCCGGTTTAGACATTCAAGGATTTGACAAACTGTATTATAAGTAAGGTACTTAATTGGCAAATCTGCATTAACCCTGGTGTTGTGTTCGAAAGCTGTTACCGTTCCTGGTGTTCGCGGGTCAATTTTGACCCATGATTTATCTCAGTCCAAAACACACCAAAAAAAAGACTATCATCCAATATTGTTTTAACCACATCATAACTAACTTATTATGCATTCATAACCGTACAATGCTGTTGTAATTTTATGTTATGGCCCAAAACACATTACACCACATATTGCACACGTGCATGTGTGTGTTCAAGTTCAAGTGTTAGTGTACATATTCTTTGAGAAAGGGGGAGTTCCCGTGGGGGGAGGGGGTCGGAGGGAGGGGAGACCAGGTGCATGTTGCGAAAAATTATTGTTACAGTTGATGAAGGGGGGGGGGGGGGGGAGGGGTCTCTAAAGTCAAAGATGAATCTTGATTGAGCCAAATTTGACCCTGAGTGACCCACAACAATTCTGCTGGGTCTCCCCAGACCTTCAGACTTGGCTAAAATGGTCAAAATCAGTTTTGTAGAGTTTATATAGCTGCTGTGGAGGATATCATGAAGCCTTGATCTGATACAAAAAACTAGAGCGTAGTTATTATATCATTTTAACGGGAGACCCGAACACAACATGGGGAACAAAACAGAAGGCTTTTTTAGAAGTACAGTATGTTTGATTATCGTGATGTTTTTCTTTCCCAACATTGTGGGCTCGACACTCACAGGCCTTTAGTTTTCCAAAACCAGCAGTATGTTCAGTAACAAGTCAAAAATCTGAGGCTAATTTAAAAAACACCAGCTGACTCAAACCTCAGTGCAGTTTATTAGAACTGTATCTTTTTATTTTCATCACCCTTGACATCCATCAGTGCAGATTTGGAAATATTTTATACCTAAACTGCAATAAGAACTCAAATACTGTGCCATAATTCAACCGTGCAATACTTATTATTAGTACTGTGTGACATTGTGCATGTTGTACAATTATCTGGTTTTCATCATTATTAGCTTATCCACCACTTCATAATATTTACTTTTTTACATATTGTTAAAATTGTAGTACAATATTTTGTAGTACATTTGCATTTTTTTCTCTTAAAATAATATAAATATTTGTATTCCTTTAAATTTTATCTTTTTATGCACATTATTAGTTTAAATACTTAAAGGTGGGGTCGGTAATTCACTTCAGAAACACTTTTTGTTATATTCCATGGAATGCTCTTAACATCCCGATAGCAATGAATACATTAAATGGTTTGACAATAAATACATAAAGACATTTCATCTGTGGAAGCCGTGGCGCTGTAAAAAGTACGACCCGGCTAAAGTACTGGATGGCCTACCTGCCTGTCAGCCTTCCATCATTGGTCATGTGCGCGTTCATGTGTGTACTTTCAAATTATAGAGCACTCGAGCTGTTTCTTTATTCTTACCCACCCTGCCTTTAAGCTCTTACATTTATGTGAATATGTTATTCTATACGCCCTTTGTAAAAAAGTATTCAAATTAATGAAATGCTTTTTTATTGAAGCACACATGTCTTTTATCTATTTAAAGATACTTTACAAATTCAGATAAGCTGAGTCATGCTAAGGATGCTAAGGTGGAAGAGATAAATGTAAGAAGGGATGCCAGTAAAGTGTCAGAGGCAGACTGTGAAAAACCCAGCACGTCGAATGTAAGCCGGCAGCAGCCTTGGCAGTGAATCTGATGAAATATTAGCAGTGAGTGAGACAGAGAAAGGGTCTGTTGGCCTCGCAGAGCAAATCATCCCAAGGTCGGACCATTCACAACAGTACTGGAGAGAGAAAGCTTCGCAATTACTCCAAACTGTCTGCCGTCAATTCAAACGTCATTAATGAGAAGAGGATCCGGCTGTCTGCTAAGATGCTTATTTTCCTCAACAAAAACCTTCGCTTCAGTTTGAATTTAAAGTGGACCTGTCTTGCTATATTTGAAACATATATTGTAGGGACATACCTATACAAAACATGACTGTGAAGTTTTTTTAGCTTGAAAAAAAAAAAAAAAGAGGAGGCGGAGCTAATGCCTGATCAGAATTCTACCGGAGATAAAGTTAAATTCTGCTGTGATAAAACGCCATCCTGTTCTAAACCACGTCAAAGATTATTTCTGAAACAGTATGGAGCTCAAATGCTTTTTCTCTTACAGGTTTATCACAAGGTGAGTTCCTTTTTTTATTTCCTGCTTTTTAAACACGTGCTCTTCAGTACAGGTTAGCTCTGAGTGTTAGCGAGGCTTGCTAATGTAAACAAAGACGAGATTACGTCCAAAACACGTCAGGAATTGTTTCTGATAGCAACTTTCTGTGGGTCCGCTGCCGCTATTACGTCACAGCGGATGGAATCTGTATCCGCTTGTTGTACACCCGTTTTTAAAACATTTGGGTACGGAGGAAAAGAGAGAGGGTTTTATTTTCTGACGCTGCGCGAGTTCCCCGACGCACCGGGGACACATGTATGTATAAAATACATCACAAAGTGCATTTTGCATGAAAGGTCCCCTTTAAAGTAGGGAAACTAAAGGAACAACTCCTGTCAGTGCTTCAATAAAAGCTAGGGATGCTCCGATCGATCGGCCGCCAAAATGGCTTCACCAGTCTGGCAGTATTTTAAGATGTCCGAAAAAGACAGTAAAATAGCGGTATGCAACGTGTGTGAAGCAGAAATCCTGCAGCTCCACCCGCTGTGACGGACCGGTGAGCGGAGCGACACACACTAAGAGTTAGACCTAACACACTTAGCTATTTTGTCTACCTCTGGAACTAAACTAGTTATACATGTTTATTCTTCAGTGTCGGGTCACTCATTACTGGATCAATGAGCTGCATGAGATACTGATGGAGTACTCGAGTCCTGGACTCGGACTCGAGTCGGACTTGAGTGCCGATTTTCGGGACTCGTGACTCGACTCGGACTCGCGCACTGATTGACGCGACTCGGACTTGGACTCGTGAATTCTCGCACAGGATGACTTGGACTCGGACTCGTGTTCCCCCCCCCCCACGATGACTCGGACTCGACTCGTACATTGACGCTCCGACTTGGACTCGGACTCGAGCACATTTTCTCTGGAGTCTGATGTCCTCTATCCTGTATGGCGAGTTCACGTACTGGGCCCCGCTGTTCCAGTCTAGAGATGTCTACAGACACACCCCGCATCATGCTGTATGCTTTCACACATTCTGCTTCCACATTGGAAAAGAGCAGCGCAAAATGCTCGTTATGTGGAAACAATATAGAAGAGAAGGCTCCGTAACACATTACTCTAAGGATCGAGTTCAGACATATAGGCTGTCTTGAACACTATCATCAGAGTAACGTGATCTAATCAATAAATAAAGATTCAGCCGATAACGAAAGCACATACTTAACATGCAGAATGACGTCATTTTGCATGCTAAGTAGCCATGTGCTTTCTGGGGATAAATCTTTATCGGTAAACTGATTTAACCGTAAAGTTCCTTCAAAATAAGAGTCCCGATCTTATTACTATCAAAATAAAAGTGCAAAACGAAAACTTTACCATAGGAAAATATTGGCATACAAATATAATCACTTCTCTAAAAGGTAACTCATTTTAAATATAGTTTATTTATATATAATAATAATATTAATATTAGAAATAAGCTTTATATTTGTATAGCACCTATTACAAGAATTGTAGCCAAACTCGCTTCACAGCAGTTCAATAGACAGGATAACAGCAATGTAGAGGAGCAGCTACATTTCAAAACATATATCCACGAAGATTAATACATGAAGACTTGGCTTGACTTGGACTCTTCTTAAGTGACTCGGAATTGGACTCGGACTCGAACACAGGTAATGATGACTCGGACTCGACTTGGACACTCCTTGGGTGACTCGGACTTGGACTCGGACTCGACTACGACTCTCCCTTGGTGACTCGGACTTGGACTCGGACTCGAAGAGTGGTGACTCGAGGGTGACTTGGACTCGTGAATTGGTGACTTGATTACAACACTGCTGTCAGGAGAGAGAGGGGGAGAGAGAGGGAAAGAGAGAGAGAGGGGGAGAGAGAGAGGGAGGAGAGAGAGAGACAGGGAGAGAGGGAGAGAGAGACAGGGAGAGAGAGGGAGAGAGAGGAGAGAGGGAGGAGAGAGAGGGAGAGAGAGAGAGAGGAGAGAGAGAGGGAGAGAGACAGAGGGAGAGAGAGAGGAAGAGAGAGACAGGGATAGAGAGAGAGACATGGAGAGGGAGAGAGAGAGAGGGAGAGAGAGAGAGGGGGAGAGAGAGAGAGAGAGAGAGAGAGAGAGAGAGAGACAGGGAGAGAGAGAGAGGGGAGAGAGAGACAGGGAGAGAGAGAGAGGAGAGAGAGAGAGAGAGAGAGGGGAGAGAAAGAGGGAGAGAGAGAGAGGAAGAGAGACAGGGAGAGAGAGAGAGAGACATGCCACAACCTGAGGGACAGTGAATGACACACACACACACACACACACACACACACACACACACACACACACACACACGTGTTGAAATGTAATTATATCACTGTATATATATCATCAATAATATGTAAACATTTGAAATGTATGTTAATGTTGTTAATTATTTTGTATTGTGATGCTTTGGAAACATTGTTTAATTTAACTTTCATGCCAATAAAGCCCCTTTGAATTGAATTGAATTGAGAGAGAGAGAGAGAGAGAGAGAGAGAGAGAGGGGGGGAGAGAGAGGGATACTGATTCCGGCGATCGGCCCCGAATTGGCGATCTGAGCATCCTTAGTAAAAAGCACTTTAAAAACAGACCTTCATAAATAACAAAAGAGAGCACTCTTATTATGTGGTTGTTCCGGTTTTACTGCAACACCATTTTATGCTACACCAAGTTTGAGTGCTCCTAAATTCAGTTGAGTGCTGCACTTAGCCAGTTGTGGCTGTGACTGTGAATGTTTAAGTTAATTATTACACCGCTTCAAGGTGGGACTGTTCTTGTATTACTCGTTTAAATTGCTCTAGTTTAATTGCAAAGCTGCACCGAGTGGAATTGAGAAGAGCAATATATAAAGACTTGTTTTATTTAGTTCACTCGGTTATTTGTTCTTACAATATTTCATTTTGAGTAATTTGCCACAAACGGGGCGAAGCCTGCGAGCTAGTTCAGGCAGTCAACTCGAGCACCAATGATACATGAACACGTGACACACCTCGTCGCTCTGACAACCAACCAATCACATTCTCCTAAACATGCCGCTCTATTGAAGCTGCCAGGTCTTCCTGCTTCTGCCTCACTATGCTGCCAAGTTCATGTTCCTGCTGCTGTGTTTCATGCTGCTGCTGCTCGCCCCCCCCCACCCCCCAGCTCCCACCCCAGCTTCCACCTGTAGGCTCGGGGGACAGTTATCTAATCATCACTCAATGTTCTCTGTAAATCTGTGGAGTGATGAGGCCCGAGACTAGACGCCAAGCTCAAACTATATACTGCTTCTAATAAACATATTAAGAAACACGTGAGTTGTCCGACTGAACTGACTACAGTATAAACAAAGAAAAAGATTAATATGACCTTTATAATATATATTGTGGTAATATCGTTACTTTGAATTGTTTTGGCCCTGATAATTATGCTGTACAGTTGAACTACCCTACTCACCTAGCTTATTCGTAAAGACAGGCATGAGAGACGGAACCAGGATGAACTGGAAGGACAGGATGGAGTAGAAGTGCTGCAGAATCTGAGCGTGGGGTGCCTCCTGACTCATTTTCTACACACACAAAAGAAAAGGCATTTAAGGCGAGACACGGCAAAAACATGTTTTTTCAGGCACTGGTCAATTTTGAGATGTTGTGCTATTTTGATTCCATAACATGTTTTCTTTCAGGCGTTTGGAAGGAATACGTACAAAATACACATTTAAGTGTTTAATTTACTATAGTTATATTTGCGTCTGTAGATTTCTCCTAAATTCACCAAAAGTTAGGATTCTAACGTAACATAAAGTACCGCGACCGCTGTGTGCAGCATGTCAACAGAGGTATCGCTGGAAAGCTGTGTCTCTCCTGCACGATCTCATCGGATCCAAATATGGTCATTTCCTTTGTATCAGCAACCAATCGTGAAAGCACAGAGGGGTCTTAAACCAAGAAACGAAATCTCATTAGCTGGTGTCAATTTCTGACAACGTGATTCGTTCAGATGCGTCACGTGGTGTGCTAAAACACTTCCTGGTTAGCTTTCCGCTAGAAATTCAAATCTCAAAATGGCAAAAGAACAGCGAATAAAACGTTCACGGAGAAGACGACAACAATTGTCACTTGCACGAAGCAAGGTTATACAAAAAACAAAGGACCCCGAACATGAAATACCTTCACGGAGTGCGTCGAGGCGCAAGCTGTCATCCAAAGAACAGGAGGGTTTAGCTAGCGCCTCACTGCAATCTTTAAAGGTCGTTTTCTAAAAATGACATTTCCACTTACATACACCAAACCCTCCAGTTATATTCCTATGAATATTCTGAAGGTTTTTTTTACAGAAGGGTTTGTTCCTATATCATCCATAGCCTGAATTATATAACATTTTATACCTAGAAACATGGTGAAAATTGATATTTTAGAGCTGTTGACAGTATTTTCTGATTTAAGGAGTGATAAAAAGAGATATCCAAAATCCCTTCTGTAAAGGGCATATAATATGACTACAAAATGAAACAAGAATGTTGAACCTGGCTTTATTAATTGTTCAGGTTTGTGTTCCTGAAATGTGTTAAAATATGCGCATATTTAATGAGAGCATGGCTCATTTGCATATTTAAACATGCTATTTAACAAAACTTGTAATACAAAAAACAATTGTCTTAATGTAAGTAATTAACTGGAGACATTTTTAGCTGATATCTTTAAGTAAAAAAAATTACCCTATTCACCTGTAGTGTCTCGCCTTAACCCAAACTAAACTTTGATCACTTTGTTGATGTCTGGTTTAATGTTAGCTTGTATAGAGAAGTACAGCACGGTGTCTTTTTGGAGGACGACTCAGAGGTTAGCATTGCAAGTGTTCCCTTGACAGAAAGCCAATTGGATTTTAAAATATTTCAGAAAATTTGCTCTGTGGCAATCATGTTTATGATACTAACACTTTTTGTTCAGCGGGATAATCGTCACATATTAACAGCTTTTTATTACATGCCTCACTGTCAGCTAACAGCAACTTGTCCACTCTGCTAGGCTACAACCATAGAGGCTACAACGTTAGTTAGTCATAGTACTGTACTTGACCCTTTAGCTTTAGCCGTGTTCGTGGTGATTGAGCCTTTTAGGGAATATTGTTACAAATACCAGACAATTAAAATGTGGTGCTGTGCGCTTGAATGTACTAACAGAACTTCCAAGAAGTCTAAAATGATAATATTATACATGTTAACCCCGTTCGCAGGTGTTTGTGTGCTTGGTAGCTTAGCGTGTTACTTATTAGCCAGCTAAGGACGTAACCCTGTATGCATACATATACATTTTAGTTTATGATTCAGCCTTGGGTAAGACTTTTATAGTCTATGGCTATGACGCCCATAATGCTAAACAGGAGCAAATGTTAATAGGGGACCCAATTATCCCAGTGGTGGCCGCCGGAGCTAACGGAGCCGCAGGGAGCTAGCTCCAGCCGGCGTCCCGGAGCTAGCCCCCTGCGGCTCCGTTAGGTCCGGGCGGTGGAGTCCGTCTTTTCTCAACGTGTGAATGACAAGCATTAAGAATAACAAAATATAGCTAATTCTCTTGCAGATTGTCTCATTTGATTATGTAACGTTTATATAGGGGAACTACACTGTTAGCAGTAACTTGGTATGCATTAGGGGTGTAACGGTACACGTACCCGTACTGAAATTATTCGGTACGGGCCCTTCGGTTCGGTACACGTGTGTACCGAAGTGTACCGAACGCATATAACTTTAAACGTAAAAAATTGAGAACGTGAACAACTTTTTGGAAGTAATCTCAGGTGCTGCGTCGCAGCATTCAGAGTAATTTGCTCCCATTGGGCTCATCGCGTCATAGAGCGAGCAAGTCATTTCATTGGACGAGCTGGTCAGAGGGATGCGTTCAAATGTAATCAGTAATTTGAGGAACTGTCGAAATGGCGAACGCAGATAAAGTTGAGCTCGAAAATCCTCCAGCATCATTGAAGTCTCCGGTTTGGGAACATTTTGGTTTCGCAGTTACGTACAAGGATGACGGACAAAGACAGGTGGACCAAACCAAAGCTGTTTGTCGCCATTGTTCAACTAACATTGGTTACGCGGCTGGCAATACATCAAACTTGCACACTCATTTGAAAAGGCATCACCCGAACGTGAATATCACCGGTACCAAAAGACTGAAGTGCAAACCCAACTCCCGCTAGCATTTAGCCTCCACCACTCGCAAAAACTTCAGACCGAGCCAAAGCTATTACAAACGGCAAATATCCTTATGTTGCCATGTTAGCAAAGCGCTACCTGGCTGTATCTGCTACCTCTGTCCCTAGCGAGAGGGTGTTCTCCACAGCAGGAGACATTGCTAGTGCCAGCAGATCTGCCCTTTCGGCAAGCAATGTGGACAAGTTCATCTTTCTTTCAAACAACATGAAAATACAATGACAAGCAAGTCATTATGTCTAACTGGCTGCTTAGGTACTAGTACAGTACAGTTCAAATACAGATTATTTCAGTTCATCGAAAAGCTGCACCTTAATGTTTATTTTATTATATTTTATATTTATTTGAGTGAATATTCCTAGTTTAATAATAATTAAAAACCCTAAACTAATAGTTTATGTTTTGTGAGTACTAGTACAGTAAAGTTCAAATACAGATTATTTCAGTTTATCGAAATGCTGCACCTTAATGTTTATTTTATTATATTTTGTATTTATTTGAGTGAATACATTATTCACAGTTTAATAATAATTAAAAAAAAATATGTTATGTTTTGTGATAATTTTTTCTGCTGTACCGAAAACGTACCGAACCGAACCGTGACCTAAAAACCGAGGTACGTACCGAACCGAAATGTTTGTGAACCGTTACACCCCTAATATGCATGTATTTCATGTTAGCTTAGCTTCTTAGCCTGAGCTAGCTCTGTTTACTTCCAGTTCGGAGGCAGCAGGGGATTAGACTCTGACGTCACAGTCGAGCCGTTAGTGGCCGACTCCGCCTACTAAGGGCTTCATGGCAACTCTGCAGAATCCTATGGGTGATGTCACGGACACTACATCCATTTATATATACAGTCTATGGTTGACACCTTATTTTGGGAATCTAACCAAAAACACGTCCAAAAACTTAGAGACTTAGAGACAAGTGTTGAAATCCATTAATTTCCGGGGTTAAGGACTCATTCGTGCACCACTCTATACAACCAACCTTGAAAATACACTAGAAAATAAAACAATAACTAGCACTACAGCAGAGGTGGTGATTGACAAACTCTATTATCCGTGTGTGTGTGTGTGTGTGTGTGTGTGTGTGTGTGCGCGCGCGCGCGTGCGCTCTCACAATGACAGTGGGTATCCAGGCGGAGTCGCAGCAGTGCAGCAGACATTTGCACAGAGACTCCAGTGAGTCCTGGGATTGGCTCTGTTTAGAGGGAGCTGTGAATGTGTTTTCCTTCAGGACGGGCTCTGATGCACACTCCTCAGCCAGCCTTAGAAAACACAAATAAACACAAACATAACCACTAACACACACAAAGAAATAACATGGAAAACACACGAGAAAAACTGGCAGACCTGCAGATTTAACTCAATGACTTAATCTACATTTCAACTGAAACCTCCATGGCTCCTCTAAAATGCAATAATATTCTAATTGGGCGTTTAAAAAGAGAACACTACTACATACACTACTTTCAAAAACAAGGAGATATTTTTGTTATTAAATTGAGAAAAGCAAATCATAAAGGCAAAAGGTAAAACTTGTTAAGATTAGATTTTATTTAAAGGTCACCTATCATGCTATTTTTAGGCAATAGCATAGGTCTCAGATATATAAAAATATATATAAAACATGTCTATGAAGTGTCCCTCTATTTCACTTCCTGTTTCAAAAGTGCTGATTTTGGGTATAAAGCTTTAAAAAAAAAAAAAAAATGGATAACAAATAAAAAAGGAGGGGTCTGAGCTCATGCGGGACCCGGCAGCTACTGTCTAAACTAAATGCTGCCGTGATGAAGCGCCATATCATGGATTATCAAGGCTCTGAAACAGTCTGGAGCTCAAAGGCTTTCTCTCTTGCCGGTTACACCACAAGGTGAGTTCCTTTCTACTTCCTGCTTCTTCACACACATGCTCTCCAGTACAGGTTAGCTCTGAGTGTTAGCCATGCTAATGTAAACACCGACCATATTACGTCCAAAACAGTCGGGCATTGTTTCTGATAGCAACGTTTCTGATTGGGCCGTGGGTCAACATTTCAGATATTACGTCATATCGGACGCAAATCTGGATCAGCTCCGTTGTTCCCCGTTTTTAGAGATTTGGGTACGGAGGAAAAGAGAGGGGGTTTTATTTTCTGATGCTGCGTGAGTTCCCCGACACACCGGGGACACATGTTTATGTAGAAAAGACATAAAAAAGTGCATTTTGCATGATAGGTCCCCTTTAAAATTGATAAAACAATGGAAAACGAATTACACTTGTGACTTTATTCCCTTCAACTATCAAAGTGATCCCATTAAGCTCCCTGAATGTGTGACCGGACGATGTGCTGACCTGCAGGCAGCCTGAAAACAGATCAGCGCCTGGAGCAGAAATCCCTCGGTTCTTGAGGCTTGGCTGTCTTTGCCTGACCTCGTCAGATTCCTCTGGGAGAAAACAGAGAAAGATGAGGAGCAATTAAATAAACATCATCTTATAAAAGCACTTAATCAATATCTTAAAATGTATTTAAAACATTTAAACAACTGCTGAGAAAACCCTGAAACCCTTCTTTGTTTTCTTCAGTGAAATATTTACTCCTAACATTTGGAAATTAGCTAGCGTTTTAGCACTTCCAATTCCATTGCCAGTCAATTGTTTGTTAAAGGTGTTTTCGGTCAGAGGCCTGGAAAAAAGAATGTGGTTAACACACAATACTCACATTTAGTTCTATAGATGAGTGACACCTACGTCACTTCCAGGCGAAAATTACGGCCCCGCCCACTTTTGGGGGAAAACAACGCTGTCATTTGAACGGCGGTCGATACAAATTCTGAAGTTTTTGCCAATCTGATCAGAAATTTAAGAAAACTGTGGATTTTTGGATCTTCAAAGCGGCCGATTACAATGGCCAGTCAGGCAAACAATGAGATTAAATCATTGGAAATCGACGATCGGTCTCGATATATGGTTACATTAAAATCAACAGGCGAGGCTGTAATCTCGCCGGCTGTTAATAATTGGAAAATAATTGTTTTATCATGCCAAAAAGCTGCTGTGTCGTTTATTGCACCTCAAACATTAAAACACTGCGCACTGAGATTTGTGACAAACTGTAAAGCATTAACCCATCACTGCACCCTGTATGCAAGGGCTGGTTTGCCTTCGCTAACTGTACGGAGGCTCAGTCACTGGTACATTGTTATATACAAAGCCATGTGAGGGAAACCTCCATCCTACATCTGCTCCCTGATCTCACGGCGAATTGTAAGTGGCTCCTGCCTGAGATCGCATGCTGTGGTTTTATTAAATGTGCCAACTGCTAGGACTGTCTTAGGGAAGACAGCTTTTAGATGCGCAGCTCCTCTGTCTTGGAATAGTCTGCAATTGAAGTGGAAACTGAGCAATCTGGTGCCACTAAATGTTTTTAAAGCTCGGTTGGATGCTACTCAATCGGAAGCTGTTGGTACCTGCTCATGTGGATAGTTATGTAAATTGTAATCCCTGTAATGATGCTGTAAAATGTCCTTGTTCTGTTTATGTTTTTATGGTTCATGTGGAACCTACTTGAGCAGGTCTCCCTTGAAAAAGAGATCAAGGATCTCAATGGGATACACCTGGGTAAATAAAGGTTTGAAATGAAATGAAAAAACAAATCGTTTTCTGTACTTCTTCTGTGGCTTCAGGCTCGATCGCCGTTCAGATGACAGCGTTGTTTCCCCCAAAAGTGGGTGGGGCCGTAAAGGTAGATGTTATTCTCATCTATGGACATCGATCGCCTACTGCTATATTTAACCATACATCGAGCCCGATGTGAAGATCCAAAAATCCACGGTTTTCTTACATTTCTGATCGGATTGGCAAAAACTTCAGAATTTGAATTGACATCCGTTCAAATGACAGCTTTGTTTTCCCCCAAAAGTGGGCGGGGCCGTAATTTTCGACCGGAAGTGACGCATGTGTTACTCTCATCTATGACTAGGGTTGGGTATCGTTTGAATTTCCACGATTCCGATTCCGATTCTACTTTTCGATTCCGGTTCTTAACGGTTCTCGATTCCGATTCTTTGAGGGGCAGGGTAAACAAATGATACATGCTTCTTCCACCAAAAAAATTACATTTATTCGAGAAACTTTTACACAGGTTAGTTTAAAGTAATATTCACATTAATCAGTCTGTTTGTATTCACTGCTATGTAACTGTAACCTGAGAACCACTGAAGCTACAACAGTGCAACAGTCCAACTTTTAAAAACAGTTCTTGTTGAGAAAAACAAGCATATCTGCCTCTCAGGCATACCGGGAAGAAATGTTTGAACATTTTGAAGTAAAATGCTTCAATCTGGTGCACACGCAGAATTACTAGAGACTAGATCTAGGGGGTACAACTCTAAACACCCATATGAAAAAGATCGGTTTACATTTTAATAATTAAATAACAAATAGCCTACATGTAACGCATTTTATTTTTGTTGTTCATTCATATCTTATTTTACTATTTTATTTATGCATATTTTTTTATCTCTCCAGTTTAAAACGATATGTCTGGTTTACTGTCCTATAGTATACATTGGAATGATTTCAAACCTGTTTTATCCCAATAATTATAAAAGAGTGCCTTGGAAATATGTGTTTTGTTTACATAAATTGTGATCAAAACGTTTGAGACCCACTGAGATAACTTAGACTAAAGTGAACTATCTAAACACTCAGAGTCCTTTACCTCACTGAGCTGAAGTTATTAGCCTCTCAGTCTGACTGGAGAGGACTCTCCCTCCACATCATTGTAGAAACATCTTCTTCCGTTAGAGCAGCTAGCACCAGATGCTAATAACAACAGCGCCAGTTCCAGTGCACCCTCCCTTTCTCCCTCGCTCACGCGCACTTTGGCTGTGAGCTGCGGTTGCCAGATAAGCCAACATCCCTCATTTTCATCACTTGCAGCGCCCATCGTACAGGGCAAATGAAAAGTGTAACCGGGATGAAAAGGGTGTTACATTTACTTAATTATGAATGTTGTTACATCAAGACCGAAAATTAGGATGAGCACCAACGGTCAAAACATTTATTTTTTCTCCCAGAGCTGTCAGCGCAACGCCTCCACAGATCTGGCGCCCTAGGCGAAGATTTATAATGCCAGTGCGACGGGCCGGCCCTGGTCTCAGGTTACACTGTAGGAAATGTAGATACAACGCTACATTTCCCGCCCCGCTGCAGTCATGCAGTAGGCTACGGAGAGCGGCGAGAAACATTTCCTCAGGAATCGAAAAGCGGAACCGAAATTCACATTTCTAAATGATGCCGTTGGAATCGAAATGTTGGAACCGGTTCCGAACCGGAACCGGTTCTCGGTACCCAACCCTATCTATGACATAATCATGCTGAACATTAGCTGCCTTTAGCTTAGCGGTGGCGACTTGAAGTCATTTGACCTTGATGTAGTTCCTTTATAGCAGGGGTGTCAAACTCAATTTCATCGCGGGCCACATTGGCATTATGGTTACACTCAAAGGGCCGGTTGTAACTATAAATATACAGTACCAGTCAAAGGTTTGGACACACCTTCTCATTCGAAGGTTTTTATTTATTGTAATAATTGTCTACATTGTAGATCATTACTAAATACATCAAAACTATAAAAGAACACATATGGAATTCTCTAGTAAACAAAAAATTGTTAAAAAATCCAGAATATTTTAGATTGTTCAAATTAGCCCCCTTTTGCCTTGATGACAGCTTTGCACACTCTTGGCTTCTCAATATAAATATACATATGTAAATATATAATATATATTAAATAATGTATTATATTACATTATTGCCTCTGCATTGGATTATTATCAGTTCTCGTAATAACTTCACAAATAACTACGTCTGAAAGCAGAAGTCTAGGGCAAATAATTTAAAGCAAATATTCAAGCTCTTGCGGGCCACATAAAATGAGGTCGCGGGCCGGATTTGGCCCCCGGGCCTTGAGTTTGACACCCCTGCTTTATAGCATAATGTTAACTTTTTACTTCCGAATGTTGCATGTGTGCTTAAAAAAATCATAAAGGTGGTGTTAATATATGAAAATTATCCTGCTGAACAACTCATAAATATCATAAATGGAAAAATCTGTCACTCTATTGACACCTGGTATAAAGATATTTACTTTTCTTCTATTCCTATAGTGACATGACGGCATGCCACCCAGTCACATCTATCTGACAGTTGCATCACTGTCCGTTACACGTGTGATGCTCAAGTCTATACAAAAAAAAGAAGACAGCATTGAAGGACAGCTCAACATTTGTTCTATCATGGAAGAATGAAATCCCCCTGGATCCCACCTGTCAATCAAATAGGTAGCGTGTGACACTTTTATAGATAGAATCAAAGTCAGATATGTCGGTGTCTTTTTTTAACGCTCTCTGGAGAATCAACGAAAGTCCCAGTCTTCTTTAGTGTTTTTAATCTTTGTGGATCAAACAAACTCACAGAGATTCCACGATGAGGATGAGAGGGTAGTGGCAGCTCGGGGAATCTCTTAGTGATGGCTTCAATCAATCCTTCTATCTTCCCATAAAGCACCGGTCTGGACTGGTGGTTCAGTCTGGAGGATTCAGAGTGGCAGCACGTTCACAAAGGAAACACCTCACATTCAATTACACAGCGCTGTATGACTGTTTTAAGCAGGTGGAGAAGTGTGTGTGTGTGTGTGTGTGTGTGTGTGTGTGTGTGTGTGTGTGTGTGTGTGCGTGCGTGCGTGCGTGCGTGCGTATGGAATGGATTTGCCAGTGGCTTTCTCAAGCGTCCTTGCCTACATCAATATGTCTGTGTGTAAGGCAAAGTGTCTGAGTTTGTGTTTACTATTTACCTTTGACATGGTGCTGGTGTTCACGCTCACATGTGACCCGCTCCATCGAAATCAGTCGGAAGTCGCAACGGCTCATTTCAAAGTAAACGTGGATTTGCGTAAAAAACTATTTTTTCTGGGTTCGGGTGTTTTGTTTGATTTTAAACAAACAAAGTCTTGGCTTTCAGAATATGAATCTTTTATTTCCATCACACGATAAATACATTCTTTAAGCTTGTAAAGGGAAGACGACAGGCACTCTGCTCTCTGCAGCGCCGCTCCCCTCCCTCCGCTGACATTATGAATGTAAGCGTATAGTAATCAGATAACACGGCAGGGTCCGTTACAGTTTGTTTTCATCTTATTTCAATTAAACAAAGTCTTGGCTTTCAGAATATTAAACTTGTTTCGGCAAATTCAGAAGATAAATATAACTTTGAAGCTTCGGCATAATTACAAGCGGAGAACGGAGTAACTTGACGTCACAGCAGGCGAAACAACAGCCGGTGTTTCTCGTGAGGGTTTTTCCCGGGAAACAAACACAATACACACACACACACACACGTATACACACACACACACACACACGAGCTTCCCCCAGACCAGTAATCCAAACGAAAATATCTTCCCTCCGTAGTATTTTGATCATTTGCTAAGAACCAATCAGATCGATGGATTCCAGAGAAGAGGAAACTTTGAAGGCCTTCTTCTCAAAACGATGACTCGGTAACAGTCGTTATATAATGTGACATATTTAGCTTAATATTTGGAGTCCAACAACAATCCTGATATCATTAGAAAGCTAGGAATATCCTCTTTCCAGCAGTGGATACAACTCAAAATGTGTCTTCGGGTCAATGCGACTGATTTCGATGGAGCAGGTCACATATGTGTGTGTACTGTCTTGTGTGTGTTCATGGTTGACTCAGTAATTGACTGTGTGAGAAACTGGCTGGTTTATAACCCAACTTTGATTGTTTCCATACCTCATTATTACAGAAATGCCCCCAAGGACTTTCTGAGAACAATCATAGCTTTTATATTCCTGGCTTTGACACTTATTCTTACCTATAGTCTTATTTCTGTGGCAAATATCCTTGTTATTTTAGTATTTTATTTTAAACTTTATTTACAGGCTGATAAACAATTTGTATTTTTGAAAATAATATTTTCTCAATTTGATCCTGTTTTTCCTCAAGTTTTAATTGAAAAGTCATCTCAATGTTATATTAGTCAAATAAACACTGCACAATACAAAGTGTCCTTGACAATATGTATTTACACGCACGTATATGTAAAGCAGTGTGTTTGTGTGTGTACCTGAACAGTGCAGATGCGGCGCTGGCAGCCTGTGTGGCCACCTTCAAACAGGAGAAGGAGACTCCAGCTGACACCGCCTCAGCAACCGCCGCAAATCCTGAAGCACCAGGGAACAGACGCTCGCTAGGGGGCTGCCTACACACACACACACACATAAAGCACCACCCACAAAACAAGGTCAAGTGGAGTTGTTAACAGACAGACATTTATTACATTGTAGCCCTATGGAGAACCGCAGTGACTCGTCCTAAAACCAGGAAGTAAACTCCTTCCGGTTCCTTCGACAAAACCAATGCAATCTCTCCGTAGGGTTTAGGAAAATAGCTGGAAATAAGGTCTGTGGTTGAAACACATTTAAGAGACAGATCAGTTTTGTTCAGCCGGATAATCTCCACATGTCTACCCTACTTTTATAATTTTCGAAGCATAAATCTAGTCGCCAGAAGCAAAATGCTAACGTTATGCTATCAACGAACTACAGCAGGGTCGCTGCTTCAACGTCACGCCGACTTAAGATCCATATTCAAAATACAGATTCTAAATGGAACAAGTTGAAGCGTTTGTTTCAACACTCTGCAGGAGGCAGGGACTTGCTTTCAAGCAGAACAGGGCAAACACACTTAGCGGGAGTGTTTACGTGTTCGGTGTAATGACGTACAACTGCCTCGACAACTTCTGTAGTCCTATTCAGCCACTTGGTAACAACCATCGTTTTTCAGACACGTAAACTCTTCAGAAACACCAGCGGGGTCACTGCTGATGTGTTTAATGTCGTAGAACAAAACGTGATCTGTCTCTTCAACGTGTCTCAAACACAGACCTTAGTTCCAGCTATTTTCCTAAACTATGGAGAGATGCGTTGCTTTTTGTCGAAGGAACCGGAAGCGGTAAAATGCTAACTTACTTCCAGGTTTTAGGACGCGTCACTGCGGCACTCTATAGTGGTGCAGCCATGAGTCCTAAGAACTGGGAATGAGTTGGAGTTTTAGCACTTCCAATTTCACAATTGTTTGTAATTGTTTTTGGTAAGATGCCTGAAATACGGTCTTAGTTAAGACAAGCTGAAGAGATTTAAACAAAGTGAATACCCTACTGGTGAATGTCTGAAGCTTTTATGTGTCATAACAATCGCTAAGAAGTAACTAAATTAGACTACTAAACGTTATTAGGCCAAACATTACCCACCTATAGCTGAGCAGTGGTATCTTAAGGTCATGTGACCATGTTGTTGTCTGTTTATAGCCAAACATCTTTTACTCTTTGAGATTGCATTAACGCCTCAACAATAGGACAAGTGTTATTAATAAATGGAGATTATCCTGCTGAACAAAACCGGTAAGTATCTTAAATGTATGTTTGCCACAGATCTTATTTTCTGCATGTAATCGAAAATATAATGAAAGATTATATTGGCTTTTTGTCGAGGGAGCCCTTGGGAGCTAACTTCTGGGTCTGCCTACACAATAATCCCTACACCACTCTATTAAGCCTGACAAACAGATCCCAGAGTAGGCAGAATAAAGTGCATCTGTGATAAACTCTTCTGGAATAGCTGTTGTAAGCAAATACAAAATGTCAAAATGGTTAAAAATGCTACAGTAATATTGATCCGAGATGAGTCAGTGAGAACTAGGCCAAATGTGTTTTGCAAAGCGAGCGCCCTTTCATAAGTTCACCAATATTAGTTTTGACATGGATGTCAATAAAGGTGTCATTCTCCCGCTTGCTTTGCCAATACCAGCTGTGAATGTTTGCTGAGTCGCGACAAACCCGTCCTCCCTCTGTCTCACTTGCATACACACACACACACTCATTTTCTTTGACCTATTGGTGATACAAAGATCACCAGGAGCTGTGGACTGGCTAACTGTTGCCACAACACCAGTCAGATGGAACATTCTAAATAATACATGCATGCATATAAAAAGGTGCACACAAACACACATACACAAACACACATGCACACACACACAAATCAGAGTGGTAGCTAGCTGCTTTTAATTTTTTTAATCGTATCTTTTTTATAATATTATTAGTTTCGTGATTTATATTTTGTTAGTAGTTGATTGGTCTATTATAGTTTATACGGACTTATTCTGTATAGGCCTATTTTCAATATGAATTCCATAGTTATGATAATCTGTTTCCATGCTGCTTTAACAAAAACAATTTCAAAAATTGGGATGAAAAAAAAGCTAATCTAATATAATTTAACATGATAAAATGTAATATAATAAAATATAATATAATAAAACATAATACAAAATAAACTATAATTCAATATAAAATAATATATACAAATGCAAAATACAATTTTATATGATATGATATAATGTAATATAATTCACTGACACATATTCAGTGTTAATGGACACACTTGGTGAAACTCTCGCCCTCTCCCACACCCACACCCACCCACACCCAACACACACACACACACACACACACACACACACACACACACACACACACACACACACACACACACACACACACACACACACACACACACACACACACACACACACACACACACACACGCGCACACACACACACACACACACACACGGTTCCACTGAGCGTAAAGGACAGATTTCCCCTGCCATCTGAAATCGGTTATCCGCTGTATCTCCACCGTGTGACAGGAGGAACATTCCATTAAAATGATGTCAACCTTGCAGAAATATGACATGTGTTTTACTGGCTCGTCATGTATTCTCATAAGCAAGCCAGCAGACAGTTAATTCAAATATAATTAAACTTCCTGAAGCACCATATGTAACACGTTTTACAGGAGGTCGCTGCTCTGTGTCCAGGATGCTTAAGTAATGCAAGCTGCACAGTTTGTCTAAAAACATAAACTCATTAAAACATATATTATAAGAATGACTTTGTGTTGTTTTGATGACATTAAAACTACATTCATTGTATCTTCAGTTATAAAGTATACACTTCTCAAATGCCATAAGAGGAATGTCACAAATCCTAAATAATGTGTATTTTTATTAACAAATTAAAATAGGTTCCAGGCAATTCACATGCAGTCATTGAGTCACCAAACTCTTCACAACATTTCATGACAATTATGTCAAATCATAGCATATTTTCTTCTGAGTTCACTGGCCTATGAAGTTAATTGCTGATACATAATTAAACTACAGATGCAGTGATTCCGATTTTACTAACCTGTTCCAATTTCTGAAAAATTAACGGTCACTTCCAATTTTTGCAAGTATTTTCTAATAAGAATTTAAATTCACAGCATCCTCAAAATTAAATGTGACTTCTCCTTCATGGAAAATTGAAATGTTGTTGTGTGTTCATAAAAAAACAATGACTATTAAGAAATATTTTCACTAAATCTGCACCAAGTGACAGGTAGGTGTCTCATTCTTACTTAGGAAATAAAGTCTAACTGAAAGTGAGTAGCAGTACATCTCACTATATCTTCTGTTTTTACTTTCCCACACGGAGCAATATATTTTTATAACACACCTGACATTATAAATCCCAGTGACAGACATATTGTTTGTGTGTGTCGACACATTCCACAGCTGAACGGGGGGCTGTAAATTGCTGCTTGCTCTTGGCTATATTTTGTATCAATTCCAGAAAATAACTCGATATAAAAAGTATTTTCTGTAAGTGCCAATGTAGAATGATAGCAAGGCTGGTCAGTGTATGTTTTGGTTATTGGATTTTCTTTTCACAAAAGGATGTTCAAAAACTACTACAGATGTAGCACTTCATTTCACACGCCTACCTGTGCCAGTCCGTGATCTGCACGGGGCGGGCCCCTGCTGAAAAGGAAAACCCCCCGCAGGACTTGATACGCCCCCTTGATAAATGTAATTATAATGAAACCAGCTGCAATGGATCATGGATCCACCAGGGGGTAAGGTGATTAAGGCGAGACACCCCAGGTGAATAGGGTAATTTTCTTAACTTAAAGGTATCAGCTAGAAATGTATCCAGTTAATTACTACTAATAAGGCAATTGTTTTTTGTATTACAAGTTTTCTGAAATAGCATGTTTAAAGATGCAAATGATCCATTATCTCATTAAATATGCACATATTTTAACACATTTCAGGAATCGAAATCTGAACTTTGAATAAAGCCAGGTTCAAAATTCTTGTTTCAAAAACGGATGTTATTAAGGGCTGTAAATATAATAGGCCTATGTCTAAAATGGGCAACATTGTTAGGAGATTTAAGGGACATTCTACCAGAAACGTATATTATCTGTCCTTGGATTGTTACAGTGAATACAAATTATAATCCATAATATATCTTAAAACTGATGAGATAGTAGTGTTTTGTGAGTTGTTTGTACATAGGTCTGTGATTCACTAGGGTTTCAGGTGTTTTTTAATTTATTTTAAAACACTTTTGAAAAATAGAAGTTCTTAAAAATTGCCTTTCCCCAGCCAAATTGGAGCGAGGGGTTTACATTTTTTTATTAGCTAAAAACTTTTATTTAAAAAAATATATAATCAATAACACATTTAACTTATTATCTTTCACCACAGTTCATTACAAACATTGAATAATGCTTACATTTAACCAAAGAAAATAGTGTTTTACAACAGTCCCCATGTTTTTGGTCAGTCCTGTCATGCTTCATAAAATGCACCATATGAAATAGTGCAATACACCTTTAAGAACATGATTCTGAAGGAGTTACATCATCTGACTGAGGAGGACCTGACAATAAGTGGGTAAGTTCTGTCCTTGAATTTTGAGATTTTAATACGAGGACAAGCTCAAGAGTCAGGCGCTGTCACGTTCAAATATCCCTGAAAAGGATTATATTGTTTTTGTTTTTAAAAAATGTAGATAAATTCACTAAAATCCCTTGCTAGCAAGCTAACTATTTTTAACCTGTTAAGCCCCAAGTCTGTTTTTCAGGTCTCAGGCTCGAAAATGACATTCCCAGAACAAATGACAATATCTTCACTTCTAAAAGGGGTAAATTAATAATCTTTTATCTCAAAGCAATGCTAAACCTGTGAGTTGGATGTAGAAAAGTCAGAATCAATATAGAATTGTTTTTATTTTAAAGTAAATTCAGATTGAACATGGTAAAAACATTTAAATTATAGTGTCCTTCCAAAAATATTACTTACTGTATAGTGAAAAATAAATGTGTTTATTAAAACAATGCTTCGAGCAGTTATCAAAACATTTCTATTAAATCTTATCGTGTGTGCTTAAATGATTATTACCGCATCAGTCTAATATTGAATCATGATAATGGTTTAAAAAAGGAAAATTTACCAAAACAAGATTTAAAAAATACAAACATAACTTTTCTGAATCAATTCAATCTATTAAGTCAGTACTGTAACAAGCTGTCAGTCACACAGGGAAATATAATACAGAAATTGACTTATAACTGGTTAAGTTATTGCACTTAATTTTTTAATTCCAATTAATTATTATTATTATTTAAAAATAATTGGTGTAAAAGTTGTTTTTTACAACAATATGACTACCTGGTGATTATTATTTCCTTACCGTCTACTACAGTTAACTCAGTGGTTCCCAACCTTTTTCAGTCAGGCCCCCCTTGTGTAATTGGAAATATTTTTCGAGCCCCCCCAATCCGGTTCCCACCGAGATTGGTAGAATTAATTGTATATAGTTGTACAAACATTATATTTTCTCTTCTAATAATAACAAGAGAAAAAGATCCAACTATAATTTTATATTTAATTATGGATTGAATATGAACAAAAGTGCTCGATCCTGCCACTGTGAAATAATGAGGCCTAATTGAAACAATTACAAATATGTTTTATCGATCCCGTTCTTTAACAGTATTTGTATAGGTTATTTTTTAGGGGGAAAACTAAACAAATTAGAAACAGAATTCACATTGATTCATTTGATGTAGTGTGTATTATGGGCTGCTAGCACACATAAAATACCTGCAGTGGTGGTATTAAGTAGATTCACTCGAGTACTGTACTTATATTGAGGTACTTAAGTATTTCCACTTTTGCTTCTTTGTAATTCTGCTCCTCTACAGTCCAGAGGTAGATGTTGTACTTCTACTCCACGACATGAATTTAATGGGAACCGCATGCAAAGACTTCTTGAGGTTCAGCAGGCAGAGACACTGGGATCTGAAGTGCAGGTCGAAGAAGGCGTACAGGAAGGGGTTGAGGCAGCTGTTGATGTAGGCCAGGCAGATGGCGTAGGGGTGAACCCTTAGCAGGATGCGCTGGAAGGCACAGTTGGCGGGAAACAGCTCCAGGTAGTAGAGGGCCATCTTCACGATGTGGAAGGGCATCCAGCAGGCAGCGAACACCACTACCAGCGTGGTGAGGATCTTCAGCAGCCTCCTCTTGCGTTGGTCCTTTTTGCGCAGGGTGTTGACGTGGCGGGTGACGGTGCAGCCGATGAAGCCGTAGCACACCATCATGGCCAGGAAAGACAGAAGAAAGCCCAGAGCTGAGGAGGAGATGCTGAGCCCTAGGATCCACAATTTCTCCTGGTCCATAACCAGGCTGAAGTCCATGGCGCAGGAGGTGCGGTTGCTGGTTGGATCATACTTGGCGGTGCGGAAGATCAGAGTGGGGGAAGCCACGAGACCGCACAGCAGCCAGATGGCGGTGAGGCAGGCAGGGTTCTCAGCTGAGTGTTGGACAGGGAGTGAGCGATGGCCAGGTATCGGTTGAAGCTCATGCAGGTGAGGCAGAAGACGCTGGCGTACATGTTGAGCAGCACCACGTAGCTGCTGATATTGCACAGGGCCACTCCGAAGGGCCAGTGGTAGCCCATGGCGGTGTGGACGGCCCACAGAGGCAGGGTGACCACGAAGGTGAGGTCAGCCAGGGCCAGGTTACCGATGTAGATGTCAGCTATTCGCCGCTTACCCTGAGCTCTACACACCGCGAAGATCACCACCCCGTTTCCAAAGAGGCCGAGGATGAAAATAAGCATGTACAGCACCGGGATGACAGAGTATGACGGAGACCACTCAGAATAGTCACAGAGTTCTCTGACTCGTCGGTTGCCTCCATCTTCTCTTCTTATTCCCTTTTTCAAGAAAAAGAAATCTGTTGCAGATAGATCCACAGTATAACACTCTGAAGTCTGTTTCTGCATGTGCAATCTGCCCACCCTTAAATACTCCCTCAGACTTGTACCCTCCCCAGGGTATATGCAGGAATCCCAAAGTCAAATTGAATTCATTTTAAGACCTCATCGCAACTTCGAGTTCTAAAACAGACAGACCACTGAAGCCTCCTCTCCACATGAACTTCAACCTCTCTGTCAAGGTCAGGTTTAATGCAGTATGTTGCTTCTGTAGACTTTGTGCTCTTTCATTCCAGTAAAACTCCTCAGAAACCATTAGAAACCAGTGATTGACCACAGGGGTAGACATTAAGGGTAAAATACCACTGTCCGAAATGAAATCTTAACAAAGGAATTAAAGAGTTTATGATAAGATAAACGTGGGGTCAAAAAAAGCATTTTCAATGGTTTTCAATGGGTCATTTTCTGCCGCTAGGAACAAATGTGTCAGTTTCTGTGTAGCTTAGCCATTTTTGGCTAATTTAAGGAACTGGGACGACAATTCAAAATACAACTAAAAAAGAATATCCTTTGGCAAGTTTGAGCTATATTCATTCAACACAACCAAAATGGCAAAACCTCTATGGCTGAAAAATGTACCTAGGAACTCTTAAGGGTTAATAAAGAAAAACAAATGGACGGTAGATACACGGATCCCGTCCTCATCTACGCTCTTATTTTGTAAGGTAACTTCCGGGAGCAGAATTTGAAAAAACTGTATTTTTTTTGTTTCTGTTTAAGTGATTTTATTTTTTGTTTTGAGAAGTATAAAATGAATATCATCCAGTTTTTTTAAGTTTAGTAAATCCCTTTTTGACCATGATAAAGAAAAACGCCTTTGGTTTTTCAATATTAAAACGAAAATTAAATATCCAGTCGTTTTTTGTTTTTGAATATCCTTTTGTGAAAAGAAAATCCAATAACCAAAACATACACTGACCAAGGATCAGCCATCTTTACTTCTGGAGTCAGAGCTGATTTTTTTTTAGGTAACAGAAATGCATATAAAGCAGATTCAGTGTCGACAGAGTGTTAATGTTATTTAATGCGACACCATAGTCTGGTGCTTGCTGTCGTCCGACATCATTAAAACCATAAGTGTAAATTTGACTGCGAAAAAAGAAAAACGGATTTACGAGACGCGTTAAGACTGGTGCCTTTTCAATTAAAAGTTTATTTTTTAATTGATTAATTTACTTTTACCTCTAAATCACCGGGACATGGTTTTATAGAAGACGTCTCACTGCATAAAAACACTTTTCTTCTATGTTAATGTTCACTTCTTTTCAGTGCAAGGAGGTCTCAGCAGTAAAACACCTCTATAAATAAATAAACTCTCAACTGTGTTATGGGATTCATCTAAACTGACCTTCTACTATACCCATAAGAAAATAGCATTTGCAAGCAATTGAAAAGGAACCATTATAACTAAATGTCAGCATGTCACCCCAGAAGCCTAAAAAAAGGAAATCATTATATTATTTTGCTGCAGGTGTGTACACCCTGTTGTGGATCAAAGTACTCTGAAGTGCAGAGAAGCTGAAGTTTAGTGAAATTAGTTTTAGTCAGTGAGCAAAGAAGCTCAGTGCAGCAAGCTTTTCACGGGAACCAAATCATCACAGAGTGGTCTCACCTCTCCAGTATCTCAGTGAGGAGCAGCAGACCCTGTATCGGCACATCCAGGTTGGTCAGCAGCAGAGCCTCGTTCAGACTGCGCACCAGAGACTCAATGCCTAACACACAAGCACACACTCATAAATGTAATACAAGGCATGCACACACACCAAAATCATCCATGTAAAACAAACGGTGACAGTGGTACATCTTTTCTAATTTACTGCTACACCACGTATGCTGTAAAAATCTCGTGTTTGTTTTGACTTAAAGCAAGAAGCTAGTAGCACGAAGATTGTATTGGTAAATTAAGTTTCCACTGCAAGTGTCTCTTGCATATGCAGAAGAATACTGCAGAAAGTGCAGCAGGATTCAAGCACTTTCGATATTTCATAATCCGATGGAAAAATCTTTAGCTTCCATTAGCTTTCCCCGCTCCATTTGACATGTATTGCCGTTCATAAGGAATTTAAACTATTTGTTTTGCATTTATGTGATCACCAATAGGTTCTCTGGCCTTGAAATACACCTGAAGGTTGATCGCACTAATTGTATGTTGCTCTGGGTTAAAAAGCATCTGCTAAACAAAAGGTAGTGTAATATAATGGATGCAAATGCCTAAAACATCTACAGTTTGAGGGTGGGGCTGTCAGTGTTTGAGAAATTAGAGCAGAGTTTTGTTCATATGCTGTCACATGACCAGTATGTCCATTAATTATCCAATTGCAATTCTTTTTAGATGTTAACTGATGTGCCATGAATCACAAAATTAAAGTTTTACAGTGAGTATCGCATTCATAATTAACACACACACACACACACACACACACACACACACACACACACACACACACACACACACACACACACACACACACACACACACACACACACACACACACACACACACACACACACACACACACACACACACACCATGTATACATCACTTCAGGGGACATTACCTTGACTTACATGCATTTCCTGGAGACTTATCCTAACCTTAACCATAACCAACACATGCCTACACACACACACACACACACACACACACACACACACACACACACACACACACACACACACACACACACACACACACACACACACACACACACACACACACACACACACACACACACACACACACACACACACATATAAAGAACAGGAGCTGATGTGTTAAGCTGCCTCACCGTAGACAGAGTGACACTGGGAGAAGAAGAGTGGGTTGTCTGTCAGTAACAGCAGACAGCTGTAGGCTGGCCACAGCAGCCCACTACTGCTGCTACCGGCCAGACGGTCGAACAGAAACTCTACAAGGGAAGAGAGATTGTGTGGGAGGTTATAGAAATGAGGTTAAGACAGAACAGGAAACAAACTGTAGAAAAAAAGAATAATGTTTCCAGCAATTTCAGCCTATGATAAACAAAAAAGAATGGTAATTTCCTTTTAAGTGAGCAACATCATTTTATGAAACTCTGGGGCACGAGAGACACACCAACAGAGTCCCTACAGTGCTGAGGAGATGGCTTTATGAGCAGAGGCAAAACAAGCAGAAGGCAAAATACACACAGAGAGAGAGCGGGTAAATAACAAAAACATAGTTAACAAGACAAAAAGGAACGTACTGTAAAGGAAGGCATGGGAAAATCTTTTTCAGAAGACAAATCAGAGAAGGGAACAGCTTGTACAGCTCGCATATCCCAGCTACAGAGTGGTTTAGGGATGAGTCCTGAAACCCGGAAATTAGTTAGCCTTTTACAAGCCCCCAGGAAGTGCTGAGGAAAATATTCGTTGTGTCCAAACGGCGGTACTGCAACTTCCATATCAGTCCGTGACGTCCCTGGGCCCAGAAAGATTTTTTCCCATTGACTAACATTGGGAAAGAGACGTCTGTAAATCGTTGGATAATTTTTTTTTAACCAAATAAACTACCCAGTATGAACGCTTGTATAGCCCTTATTAAAAACATTCGGTCCTCAAGTTGTAAAATGTGCTAATAACGTTATTCTCCTCTGCATTATGAACGCGCATCTGAGTGGGAGCTCGGGGGGCGGGGCTTAAGGGGCAACTCAACTGAGCATGCTCTATGAGCGCACATACCATGGATGTATAATAAGAACTGGATACAGCGTGGGAGGCGGGGCCTCGTTCATTCCTATGAGAGTTGCTCATTGGCGCATGAAGACAAAATGGCCCAACTTTTGAGAGAGCGAAACGTCACGAAAGTATTCATATAATTATAAAATCCGTTCTTATTGTGCATCCATGGGTAAAGGTGAAACTCATGTAGTATTGAACACGTCACATGAACGTGCCGGGCGGCGCGGTCCAGTGGGTTAGATCCGCGTTCATAATGCCCGAAGAAAACTACTCAGAATAACGTTATTAGCACATTTTACAACTTGAGGACCGAATGTTTTAATAAGGGCTATACAAGCGTTCATACAGGGTACTTTATTTAGTTTTTAATTATCCAACGATTTACAGACGTCTCTTTCCCAATGTAAGTCAATGGGAAAAGTCTTTCCGGGCCCAGCGACTGATACGGAAGTGTAGTACCGCCGTTTGGCCACAACTAATATTTTCCTCAGAGTCCGGCGCACTTCCTGGGGGCTTAGTTCTTCTGCTCTGACAGCTAGGCATGATGAGTAATCTGTGACGTTTCGCTCTCTCAAAAGTTGGGCCATTTTGTCCTCATGCGCCAATGAGATCGAACGAGACCCCGCCTCCCACGCTGTATCCAGTTCTTATTATACATCCATGGGCTTTTAGCACTTCCAGATGTGTTGCTATAATCCAAAATCCATTGAAAACTCTCATTAGCTTTTTGTTCTGATCAAAAATATTTGTATTGCGTTTCGACAATGCATAAACAGTGTTTGTCATTTTGAGATGGTAAGCAAAATATATGCATACAAATGAGACGGTGGTCTGTACTGATTGAATGTACAAAGAGAAAAAAGAATGACAAAGAACACAAACAATCAATAACAACGACTAAAATAACCCCCTGCATTCACTGCCAGTGAGCCATACACACGATTATTTATCAGGAACATTGTTAGATGAATATATATGCGTGTAATACGTATGCACAAACATGCCATTAGCTTTTTGTTGATGCTAACTTGCAGGTCGGCCTACAAAAATAGACATAACTGCACCCTCACACTCTATAATTTGGGTGTGTGTGTGTGTGTGTGTGTGTGTGTGTGTGTGTGTGTGTGTGTGTGTGTGTGTGTGTGTGTGTGTGTGTGTGTGTGTGTGTGTGTGTGTGTGTGTGTGTGTGCTGTAGTAGTATGTATTTACATATGCCAGCATTTTATTATTGCACCGTACCATATATGGGGCGAAGCCTGCGAGCTAGTTCAGGCAGTCAACTCGAGCACTTATGCTGCATTCATAGTATAACGTTGCTTGCCACTCTACAGCCAACCAAATAGTCTCCTTAATTAGCCGCTCTATTGAACCTGCCAGATCTCTCTCCATGCATTGCTTGCTGCTGCAGCTACTTCCACGTTGCTGCTGCTCGCTGCCCCCCCACCACCCCAGCTTCCACCTGTAGGCTCGGGGGTTAGTTATTTAATCATCACTCATCGTGCTATGTATATCTGTGGAGTGATGAGGCCCGAGCCTAGTCGCCAAACTCAACTATATGCTGCTTCTAATAAACATGTTAAAGAAACACGTGAGTTGTCTGACTGAAACTCTATTAGATTTGTATTCTATGAACGTGTGCTTCGTTATTTAATATGTTTAAATACTCATTGTATTTGCCCTTTATCTGCGCTGTCCCCTGTGCTGCAACAGTGTGAATGCCTCGCTGTGGGATGAATAGAGGATTTCTGATTCTGGTTTAATTTCTTTTTATGTTGGAGCCCGGGATTTAAAACGTTTCATTGCGCTGCAGTTGTTGACAATAAAGCCGTTTAATTTTTTAAACAAAGCATCCAATTAGTGTCCATTAAAAGTCATTATATTAAATTACATTTCTGTATGAGTGAGGCTTATTTGATCTATATATTAGAACTAACTAGGGACGAGTGAAGAAAAAGGCCCTGAATATGGATGCATTAGTTATTTATAGACACTTTCCATAAAACCTGAGAAAACTCAGCGTGCTGTTTATGGCATCGTTTTGTGCCAACAACAACACAATCCATCCTAGAAAAGTAAATTATTCCCATAAAAGGGAATTATCATATTAGCTAGGGAGTCGTTTGCTGCAGTTTGCGGCTTTACTGCGCTGTTGTCGGTCGTAGCATCTGCAACAACATTTAATTAAAATTCCTCTTGCCTTCCAAGTTTCCTGAAGTTCCCCTAGAATTGCTTATAATTGAACCGGACATTCATTTGGTAGAATATACGACGTTAGAAAACATTAAAATAATAACGTTTTTGGCAGAAAACACATCTGGGCGATGGTAATCCTCGCATAAAGCACTCACGTCATGAGCTGTGCTGTATTGTGAGTCATAACTGAGAAAATCTATCTAGATGTAATCTGCACATTGATTTCCCAGACTGAAGCACAAATATTTGTCCAGCGTAAACCCTCCCTGGATCCCAATTCAAAGGCACATAAATCCAGGATTAGAACTGCTTGTTATGATTATGGTCAGTGTCAGAATGTGGGTCTTGGGGACGGGGGCGGGGTGTTTGGACAGAGACCTTTTTCAGAATGAGAGGCAGAGGGGATTGGTCCGGGGCCTGTTGCTCTTGGTTTTGGCTCAGGTTCTGCTCGTTGTTGGTACGGAGGTTCTGGTTCTCATGGCACGGGATCAGATCGCCAGGGCTGCTCATCAGAACTGACACTGCCTCTTGGATCTGCAACAGCAGCCACAGTAGGTCTAACGAACCAAAGACAAGATGTAAAAACAGACAGAGATTCATATTCTGCTTTGGAAAACCCTTAATAATAAACTGGTGCAGGAATTAGTCTTAAAACCTGGAAGTGAGTTAGTATTTTAAGCATTTTCCAGTTTGCTTGACTCAACGGTTTTGTGAATAGTTATTTTGGTTAAATGCCAGAAATAAGTTCTGTGGTTAAGAGATTTTTGAGACTAAATGAGGCTATTAAACTATAGACATGCAACTGGGATCTTGTTAATTTATAACAGGGGTGTCAAACTCAAATACACAGTGGGCCAAAATAAAAAAATCGGTACTAGTGGAGGGCCGGACTGGTTCAATGTTTATTGCAAGACTTATTGAAATGAACTTATTGCACATATTAAACATGGAACTAACAAAGCTTAAATTAATTATTGCCTATAAAAAACAACATTAAATATTAAATAATCAGTTGCATTCATTTCTCATGGCTCTATCTGCAGCTTTTCCTGAGTCATCTCTTATGAGTACATTTCCCCACAGGCCAACAACAGCTTCAACAAAACTATTCCCCTCAGAGAGAAAACCAAACATGCCCTGTTGTCGTGAGAGAAAAAGTGCAGAAGGAAACATCCATTGAAACTCAGGGTGTTTCTCAATGTCGAGTACGCTTGCTTGGTAGCACGTCTTCCGAGTCACTTGCTTCAGAAGCGAGGCAAGAATACTTCCTGGCATTTGGAAAACGAAGAGTGGAACAGGCGAGCAAGTGTGCGTCATATGATTGGCTCGGGGGGGAGACATCTCTAAGCAGTTCACCAATCACAGTAGAGCCGGCCAGCTAACCAATCAGAGCAGACTGGGCTCTGGTTTCAGACAGAGGGTGAAAAGAGGTGCTGTAGGGGCACACAATACTAATATGAAACCTGAAAATGAATATAAAATGTCCTCTTTAAGTTATTTTGGTTTCCATATATTTATTTTTCGCATCAAGTCTTTAACTCCTCTTTTAACACTCTTGTATTCCTCATCCTTGTTCTATCCCAGGCAGCTGCTAAGTAAGTGTTTCATACATGACCAGTGTTGGGACTAACGCGTTACAAAGTAACGCGTTACTGTAACGCCGTTATTTTTGGCAGTAACTAGTACTCTAACGCATTACTTTTGAAATTCAGTAACTCAGTTACCGTTACTACATGGTGCGTTACTCCGTTACTGCGTTAGTTTTTTTATATAGTCAACAGCCAGGTGAACAGAGATGAGAACTGTACTTAAGTACTTGAGTAAATGTACTTAAATACTTCCTGTGTCACATGCGGAGACGCGCTGTGGGCGTGTTTGTGTTGTTTACTAACAAGACTATCATGGCGGCGGCGGAGCTCAAGTCTAGTTTCTCCACCTGGTGATATTCTCACTATTTCACTTTTGTCGAGCACAAAGAAAAGAACGTTTTAGTTAAATGTAAGTTGTGTCCTGGCGGGTCAAAGAGCCTATCTACTGCCCAAACCAGTAATTCAAATCTCTTAAAACATCTGCAGAAACAACATGCTGGGACGAAGCTAGTAGCTAAGACCACAGAGACTCAGCCGACGCCACTCCACCTCCACCTGCACCTAAGCAACAGCGGCTGGATTTTAACCGAGGGACTGCTCGCCAGGGGAAAGTCGATAAAGCCATGGCACGGTATGTTGTAGAACACATGCAGGCTATTGCTACAGTGGAGTCACCCGCTTTCAAGGAGCTAGTTAGCATGATAGCATGTCCGGGCGGCACACGGCATATGGGACGGAACACTTTTTCCAACTACCTGGAGAAAGAATATACAAAAATGTAAAGCCAGCTAATATCGATGCAATCCAGATTGCATATAGTGCATGTCAAGTTGATCAACAGATTGTATTATTCTCCAATGCAATAACCGTACTGAAATGAAGGCGATAAGGGCATTAATATAATGGGAGCCCTTTTTTTAAGTAACTAAAACGTTACTTTTCACAGTAACGCATTACTTTTTGGTGTAAGTAATCAGTAAAGTAACTGAGTTACTTTTGAAATGAAGTAACTAGTAATGGTAACTAGTTACTGGTTTTCAGTAACTAGCACAACACTGTACATGACACAGGGTTTCCCACACATAGACTTTACTTGGGCCGCCCAGGTATATTAACGTCCGCCAAAGTATATTTCGCGACCCATTTAGGTTTAATCTTTTGTTATCCGTCCGCGAGCACAACGCCATCCGCGATCGATTAACTACCCCTCCTGTACCTGTTCGCTCTGCTATCGCGTGAAGGATCTGCTTTATGCGCTCCGCAGTAACTCGGCTGCGAGGCTCCGGCGAACAAGTATATTTCAGATCTGCGGGAAACACTGACAACAAACTCAATAGAAGCCAGTTCCTTACGTTGTCACTAAACTAGTTGCTGTTGTGCTTAGCTCAAATTTTCTTCCAGTTTTAATAACATCGCCCCCTTACCTTGGCTCGATAATTGTATTTTTTAAGCCATGCATTAGGGCTGTGCAATTAATCGTATTTTAATCACAATTACGATTTTGGCCAGCCACAATTACGAAAACAACATAATCGAAAAAAACAATTATTTTGCTTTGCTTGGTTGTGACAGTGCACTGCAACATGTTTGATCTAATTTATTTTAGTCTAATTTATTTGTATTTGTCATTTTCATTTCATTTCATTTCAAACCTTTATTTATTCAGATTGGTCCCATTGAGATCATAGATCTCTTTTTCAAGGGAGACCTGCAGCATATAGGTTCCACATGAAACATAAAACAATAAAGGACATTATACATTATATTTACAGGATACATAGTTATAGACATTTACAAGTGCCCATTGTATCGGCAAGCATTTCATTTAGCCTAGCTTTAAAAACATGCAGAGGAATGAGATTGCTCAGTTTCAATTCTTGCTGAAGATTGTTCCAAGCAAGTGGAGCTGCGCACATAAAAGCTGTCTTACCTGAGACAGTCCTTGCTCTTGGCACATCTAACAAGACCACATCATGTGACCTCAGACAATAGCTGCTTGCAACTCTCTGTGTTATCAGCGAGCAGATATAATACGGGAGTTTACCCAACAAAGCTTTATAGATAAAAGTGTACCAGTGACTGAGCCTCCGTACAGAGAGAGATGGTAAACCTGCCTTGGTATACAGTGTACAGTGATGAGTAAGCGCTTTACAATTTGTGACAAATCTCAGAGCACTGTGATACGCAGCATCCAATTTGCTCAGGTAATTGGCAGGTGCATTCATATACAACAAATCCCCATAGTCCAGCACAGGTAAAAGGTCACAGTGACTAGCCTTTTCCTGGCCTCAAGCGAGAAACAGGACTTGTTTCTGAAAAAGAAACCTAGCCTAACCCTCAGTTTTTTTAGCAGGTTATTGACATGAAGTTTAAAAGAGAGACAATCATCAAGCCAGATACCAAGGTATTTGTAACAGGCAACAACTTCAAGTTTTGTTCCTTGCGTAGTTACAATATCTAAAACAGGCTCTGGAGTCTTTTTAGCTTTTGAAAAGAGCATTACCTTGGTTTTCTCAACATTTAAAAGAAGCTTTAGTTCAGAGAGCTGAGTCTGAATAGTGTTAAAAACAGCTTGTAATTTAACAACAGCCTCTTTAATGGAGGGACCTGCACAATACATCACAGTATCATCCGCATAAAAATGTAAAGTAGCTTCATCCACATTATCACCTACACTGTTAATATATATGGAGAATAAAAGTGGTCCTAAAACAGAACCTTGTGGTACACCATTAGAAATGTTTAACCACTCAGAAGACAGCCCATCAAAGTGAACACATTGGGACCTTTCAGAGAGGTAGTTCACAAACCACCCACTGCATGGCTGGATATGCCTATACTGAGTAGCCTCTGCTTTAAGATGCGATGATCAACGGTGTCAAACGCTTTGGAAAGGTCAATAAACAGAGCTGCACAACTCTGCTTATTATCTAAAATAGTAGTAATGTCATTTACCACTTTCATTGTCGCAGTGATGGTGCTGTGTTTCTTTCTGAAGCCTGACTGATGTTTAGACAGGATGTCATTGTTACATAAAAACTCCTTTACCTGTTCACTCACTAAGCGTTCGAGCACCTTAGCCAGAACTGACAACTTAGAGATTGGCCTATAGTTATTTAAAATAGTTGCCTCCCCTCCTTTCAGTAAAGGCAAGACATAAGCAGACTTCCATACTTTTGGAATTGTGTTCGTGCTGAGGGAGAGGTTAAAAAGAGAAGTAAGAGGTGGAGCAATAAAATCTGCAGCTATCTTTAAAAAGAAAGGTTCTACGTTGTCCGGGCCAGCCGGTTTCCTAGGATCTAACTTGGATAATGCTTCATGAACAATACCAACAGTTAAAGGAGTAAAACTGAAAGGGTTTTCCAGACCACATTGTTCAGAGTCAAGGATTGGAGCGTTCACAGGAGCCACACAGCCAAACAGAGAGCCACAAGACACAAAATGCTTATTAAAACAATTTAGCATAGTAGCCCTGTCTGATATAGTGCCAGATGCTGTGGTAAGGCACGGAGGTAGCTCATTTGGGATATCACCAGTGGAAATCGATTTTATGGCTTTCCAAAATTTCCTAGGATTATTCAGGTTTTCTGTGGTAACCGACAAATAGTACTTTGATTTAGCACTTTTTATTTGGGATGTGAAGCTATTTCTTAGCTGCCTAAAACGTAGCCATTCTACCTCTGAGCCTGATTTCCTAGCCTTAGCCCAAGCATTATTTCTCTCATGAAGGAGACTGGACAGCTCAGCAGAAAACCAGGGATTGTTTCGTCCCTTCACTCTAAATTTACGCAGAGGTGCATGTCTATCTATAATTTTCATAAAACCAAGATAAAAATAAGACCATGCAGTTTCTACATCAGCACACAAATTGATTCTACCCCAATCAAAATCAAACAGATCATGTAAAAAACCCTGCTCCACAAAGTGTTTTTTGTCTCTCTTTGTGATGACACGTGGTTTAACCTTTTGGACCTTAGTGTCCCTAATTGTGGCTACAACACAGTGGTCACTCACATCATTAGCAAATACTCCCACAGATGAGTATTTATGTGGAACATTTGTTAAAATTAGATCAATTAAGGAGGATTTATTTGGGGACTTAATATTTGGGCGAGTAGGACTGTCTATAATCTGGGTAAAATTCAAAGAGGTACACAGGTTTTTAAAATCCTCTGACACAGAAGTTAACCAGTCCCAATTAAAATCACCAAGCAGCACTATTTCCTTGTAGGAAAGTTGCGATAACAGTTTTGCCAATGACGATAAAGAGTCCTTGACAGCCGAAGGGGCCCTGTAGCAGCCCACCACCATGAGCTGTTGACCCTTTGTTACCTCAATATTCACGGCTAAAAATTCTAGCTGTTTACTAACAGATTTGGAAACCATATTAGTTACACAAAACTTATTTTTCACATAAATGGCAACGCCACCACCTTTTTTAGGCCGGTCAGTACGATATACACTGTAACCATTTATGTAAATGTCAGAGGCCAAAATGGATTTATCTAGCCACGTTTCTGATAAGACAATGACATCAGCATCAGTAGAACTCGCCCAAATACGGACAAAATCTAATTTAGGTAACAGACTACGCACATTTAAATGAATTAAACCTAGCCCAGATCTAGATATAAAATCAGCAGGAGTAGCTATTTGACTAATACTGCTCGGTGGACCTGGATTTGGCTGTACATTTCCTGATAGTAACAACAATAAAAATACCAAGCACCTTTTCCTCTTAATCAACACACATACATTGTCAGCTGTTCTAGAGTCACCAGCAAACTTCGCGAAAGTGAGATTAGAGTTTAAAAAACAATTCTGAAGGACCATCGTGGCAGGCATGTGAGAAAGACAAACATTTTCCGAAATGAATGTCCGCGACAGTGCAACCAGCAATTGTTTGTGCAACACCTCCGAAACTGTACAGGGGATGTCCACAGCGGGCGGCAGAACATACCCGAATCCAGTAGATTGTTCAGGACGACTAGCGATCTTCTCCTTGTCCAGCACAGCCAAGAAAAGGCACAGCAGAAACACGACACCCGCCATTCTCCCAGTCCAGCACAACAGTATCCACGCTGTTCCCGGAGCAAGGTGGAGCAGGCCTCAGCTACAGCAGCACAGCACAGCAGAGCAGAGCAGGTGGAACCAGGCCTCAGCGGGCGGCAGCACAGCAGAGCAGGTGAAACCAGGCCTCAGCGGGCGGCAGCACAGCAGAGCAGAGCAGGTGAAACCAGGCCTCAGCTACAGCAGCACAGCAGAGTAGAGAAGGTAATCCCACCGCGTTACACCGGCTATTTAATCCACTTTACATCTCCGCCGGTAGCACAGGCTCGGAGAGGAGCGGCGATACGCGGTGTGAGTAGCGGCGAGAGGAGCAGCAAGAGGAGCGGCAAGAGGAGCGGCGATACGCGGTGTGAGGAGCGGCGAGAAGGGCGGCGAGAGGAGAGCCGGGACCACACTTCCGACTCTTTATCTCTGCAAGAGTTGCTCCCTCTCGTGCTAAATCCACTCGGCGGGCAAAAGTAGGATCCCAGAAGTGATTCGCCCAGTGTGGAGTGGCTCCTGAAACCCTTCCCGACGTGCCTTTAGTGGAACTCGGGTCCGCTGTGGTGGATGAGGTTGAACGTGGCCCTCATTCGGAACTCAGCAAAGGTGGATCACGTCTCAGCGCTGACGGCATGTAACCTGTTCCTCAGGTGAGTTTCAGAGTGAGCAGCAGCAGCTGTGAGTGGCGAGCAGCAGCAGCAGCAGCTGTGAGTGGCGAGCAGCAGCAGCTGTGAGTGGCCAGCAGCAGCAGCTGTGAGTGGCGAGCAGCATATTTACATATGTTTAGTAGCTTGTTGAAGTGCGCTCCAAAATATTTGTTGATCTTGTTTATTGGTATTTATTATTTTGATATTATTTAATTATGTATCATTTATTTTTTTATTGGTTTTTCAGTTGAATTATACATTCAGGGTAATCAGCAGTTAACCTCTTAAGCCCGAAGGTCCCCCCAGTGGACCCCTCCCACAGTGTAACGCTTTTTTACACAGAACTTACGGTAGAAATGCCCTTATTACTATCTTAACTGCACAAACAAGATATACGATTTAAAGCTGAGACTCCACAAATTCCACACATGTAATGTAATCACTGTACGACCTCGAATTCCTGGAGCTATCAGCCAGAAAAGAGAAAGTAAACAACATCCGGTTTCAAAAATATTACAATAATTACGTCTTGCCTTTTTTGATTTGTGATCAAAAGTTGTGTTCAACGGAATAAAAACGCCGTTCAAGGTTAATCCAATGTCTTTGTGTCACGTAGACATTTTTACTGATAATCCATCATCATATTTATGGAAATATACTGGATATAAAGTTTTGCCGTCCAGGCTTGCACTTTCAGATATGCTTCGTTTGCTTCTCTATTACGTCCGCAATGGTAATGTTTACATGGATTTGGGAACTGCCCATCGATTCTATTGGATGTAATGGTTAAGAAAAAGGTGTAAATCATACGAATCGACCAATGGGTTCCAGAAATATGGTCCTGCGTAAAGTATAAAGAATGCCAGCCAGCGTAGCAACATTACGCATCCGACTTCATTTATTGTTTACAACGTAACGAAGCAGGAATTGCAGCAGGACCCAGAGCGCACGGAGCGCAGAGCGGACAGCAGATAACGGAATTGCAGTTGTATTGCTTATAGATTATCAGAACATTTCAAAGGGGACACAGCCCCATTGGATATTAACCTATGGATTAACTACATCATCGTTTTTATCGTTGTAATGCCATTGAAGACCAGTTTAGACCAGACAACGAGGAAGGTAAGTCATTGTTAGCCTAGCGCATTAGCGCTAGCGCCACTTGTTTTGATGTACGTTTTTGTTGATAACCTCGCAAGTTTGTATCTTTCAGTGCTGAGGTGGGCACCGTTAGATTCTGTGTCTTTACGGTCATAAACAATGTGTTGAATGTGCAGCTAGGATAAGTAATAAGGGAGCTAGGAGTGATTGTTGGTACAGTAATAGGTTAGCATTTTTCGCTCGGGGCTAATTCAGAGGCTCACTATAAGAGGATAACAGAGTAGGCCTATGTTGTTGTTTTTTTGTTGTTGTTTTTTTCACAACAGTTGTATTTGGATGGAATGAATACCTATAGTGATAATTCAAAGTAATAAAATTATTTTTACAGTGAAAAAGTTCAAATGGAACTGATGGTTCCCAAATTACCCAGAGGTGAGTCCGCCTGGACTTTATCTTTCTAAACCTCTCTAAAAAGGTCAAATTTCACTTGTTTTGCATCAATCTTGATACAGGGTACTTATTATATGTTATAGTTTGGATTCCTAAAGCTTTTTAGTCTACTAACCCATCATTCAAGGGTGGTGTTCACTATAAGTAATGGGTTTTTTTAGGCGGACATTAGAATTTACATGTTTTTACTGTGTTCCATCTGAATTTACTTTAAAATAAAAACATCTATATTGATTCTGACACTTCTACATCCAACTCACAGATGTAACCTTGCTTTGAGAGAAAAGATTATTAATTTACCCCTTTTAGAAGTGAAGATATAGTCTTTGTTGTGTTAGTGGCATTTTCGAGCCTGAAACCTGAAAAACAGGCTCAGGGCTTAAGAGGTTAAAAAGATACTGTTGAAATTATTATTTGTATTTGTTTTAAAGTTCAATAAATGGATGTTTTCAAAGTCAATGAATAATCGTATTTAATAATCGTGATATCAATCATTGACCAAAATAATCGTGATTATGATTTTTGCCATAATCGCACAGCCCTACCATGCATGCTGTCGTGATCCGACCAACTTCAAACCTTGAGAAGAGAGCATTTCAATCTCACTTAGTCTTTCTAGTGCTTTATAAATCTAAATGAGGCCAGGCGTGTTTCATCCAGGCCACTAATGATGCTCTCAAGTTAGACCCTCCAGAAAAACGTAGGCTAAAATCCTTGATTATGCGATTAAACATGCGGGGTTTTTATGTGATTTTATGCGGTGAAATTGCGGAAAGTTGCGAAATATGCTAAATATATATTTTTTAATATTGGGCTGTCTTATTTATTCTCTCTCACACACAACCTGCCACTAACGTTAAACCCCTTTACTATTCAATTAAACACATTCAATGTTTATTTATTGTAAAAGCAATTGGGCCACACACACACACACACACACACACACACACACACACACACACACACACACACACACACACACACACACACACACACACACACACACACACACACACACACACACTTCTCCGCCTCATTCTGTTTTCATTTACTCGTTCGTTATCTGACCAGCTTCAATCTTGTAGGCTACTCACTTCGTTTCTTGTAGCCCTCGAAAGGGTTTTGGAGGTCGATGCCTCGGTGAACGTGAGCTGTTTGGCTTTCTTGTCCGCAGCAGCAGAAAGCACTTTCGAATGTTTGAATGAATCAAAGTGGGTCATCACCGTGGATGTTCTCTTATGCTCCAACACACAGTTGCACGGGGTGCAGAATAGTTTCCCCCAACTTTCGTGCGAGACATCGGGGAACTGCTTTGCCCGGTCTTTAGCAGAAATGTTCGTCGGTAAATGAGATGGATTAGATGTTTTCATCTTGGTGTTTTCTCTCTCGTGAGAGCTCCACACGTTCACTCGACGGTGTTGTTTACCTTCTGTGATGCGCAAGCTGATGACGTCGCGTCATCATCATCATCATCACTACTTCGCGTCAAGACGAGTTAACTTTTTTTCTTCTCAACTTTGTGTGGGAAAATGCGGGGATTATGCGGCCTTTTGATAAATATGCGGCCTTTTAAAAATCTTGCTAATTTTGCTAATTATGCGGTAAATTCTGCGATCGCAGAATCGCGTTTTTCTGGAGGGTCTATCAAGTATACTTTTACACCAAAACAAGGGGGAAAAAGTCACAAAGCTCGCTCTTCAAACATTTATAGTCATGAAGGGAGTTCAAGAAGAATATATTCATAAAGAATAAACCCTGACTCAGGATAGCAAAAAAAGTGACGTGTTTTTTTTTCTCACCAACGCAGGTGTTGATGAGTTGGTTGGATCCGGCGTTGGCCAGTGTCTGCAGCAACAGGACACACACTCTGTCCCTGATGGCGGGGGGCAGGGATTGGGCTGCCGACCCCCCCGCTGTCCCAAACAGTTTGAGCCACACATGCAGGACCGAAGCCTTCAGCGCTTCATCCGGGTAAAGCAAGGCTGAGCAGAGCTGCTCCAGGAGGGGAACTGAGGGAGGAAGATGGGAGACAGATCAGCAAACAAACAGCAGAATAAAAACCTGTTTTATCCCACAGGCCATAAGACTGCTAAACACCTGAGCTTCGTTAAGTGCCCCAATAAACATTCCTGTTGTCATCTTGCAATCTACTTATTTATATAAATAGTTATCACCTCAATTAACCGTATTTAATTTAGTCTTAACTTACATTATTTAATTTCATATTCTCTTGTACATATCATATTCTATTGACATGTATATAGACTTTTTGCACGACTTTTTATTTTGTATTTCATTATATATGTTGCATTGTTGGAGGAGCTCAGGTCAGAAGAATTGCATTGCCATTTCTACACTGTAGCTTTGAGCATGTGACAATAAAACCTTCTTGAAGAGGATAAAACGTAACCATGAGGGGAAATTGGGTCGATGCAACCCGTACCGAAAACATATCTTACATATCATAGCAACAAATCAGGTAAAGTGAGTTTAATCTAGCTGTGTGTCTCACAGATACAAATATTTTAAGATAAGAAGGGGGCAGAAAAAGACAGAAGAGCGTTAAAGGTAAAGTACTGTAACAATGAAAATGGAGCAAACAGACAATAGCAACATGAGTCTGCATTGGAGGGGAAGTTGCCATGTGGAGGAGAGGATTGAAAATGGGCTATTGAAATAAATACACAGTAAAATGCTCGGCAGAGAGAGCGAGAAAAAGAGATTAACACAATTCTTAGGGGTAGGGTAGGAGTCTCTACATTGAGCGCAGCAGACAGGAGCCAGAAACTCATGGGCTGGCTCCCTGGCAGAGTGAGATTCAGAGTGGCAAGAAAGGGGAAAGACAAAGCTAGTGGGTGAGAGTATTAGACAGATGTGGGGAGGGAGAGACATTCACTTACAGGGTGTCTGCAGGAATCCTGAAGTCAAATGTAAAACCTTTTAAAAGACCCTATCCATACATTTTAAGACCTCATCGCCACTTGGAGTTCTAACCGGTTACCTTGGCGACACACTTCACCTCACATTGACTATATACAGTATTGATTGTCCTTCCTCCTTATCTTCCAACCATTTGGACGCAGACTTGCATTTCCCCATAACGATGTTGCTTAGCAACCGGCGTAAACGGACCTTCGCGCTATCAAGCAGTGAGCGTGCGATGTCCTGTTCAGATGACGTCAAACCCAACGGGATGCCATCAATAAACTACACAGAATCACACTACACACCTACGCCATGACTACATTCAGGCAGACTGTAGAACACAACCTCTCTGGACCATTTATATACTTACTGAAAACAAGCTACAAAATGTAACACCTTGGAAAATGCCGTTTAATACTTTTTAATAGCCTTCATTTTCGCTAAATTGATTTATCAACTTTTAATACTTTTTAAGACCCCGCGGTCACCCTGACTAAAGAGTCAAAAAAAGAAGGGAAACAAGAGAAAGATACAATTAATACATGGACAGAGAGCAATAGAGTGGTCAAGGTATAACATATTTTTGTAATAATATAAAGCATGAAAAGCCTATTGCATTCTGGTTGCTGTAAAAAGCCATTTTTCTCTAGTCATTTAGCATCAATTTCAAAAATATTAGCATCTTTCTACTTGATAGACAGCCCATTTATTGGAAAAGACCATCTGAAATACTACTACTGGCTAAACTAATTATATAGTACTTTTATATTATTCGTATGCATTAATATAAATAAATGATTAAATGAATACCTTCAAAAGAACTGCAATAAAGTCAACAAGTGTGGATCCTAAAATCAGTGGCGGCTCCAGGGTATGGCTGGGGTAGGCTACAGCCATACCAAGAAATGGCTTAGCCCCACCATGAAACATGTGTTAAAGTAAGCAAAAAAAAGTCCGCCAACTCGCGGAGTAAACTGCACAGACAGCCGTTAGTAAGATTGATTTCAGCAGCCACTTGTCTGGAAATGCCGAAGACTAGAAACGGTTTTGAAAACTGTTGTCACGTAGTGATCGTCTTCTCAATAGAACATCTTTGATAATGTCTTCTGGCCAATCAGAATCACGATAACGGCGTGGTGTTGTTGCAGGAAGTCCCGACGGGGAATACTTTTGCGGGAGAACTACTCTTTATACATCCATGGATACAACCAACACGTAATGAAATAAGACCCCACGGTTTGATGAGTGTGTGGGCTGTCTTCCATTTTGACACACAGCACAATGGGGGCTATCCACAATGCAAAGTAATTCACAGCCTCTTCCCTCTTCTCTCAGTGAGGAGCAGCAGGTTCAGCTTTCAGAACAAAGTAACAAAAAAGGCATTCATTTTTTGTATAAATATGTCGTATAGTAATAGATTTATTTATTGTTCTTCTCAAGAGAGTACCAGAATGTGTATTTTATGTTAGTATGGGGAAATTGCAGGATTGGCTCCAAGTCGCCCTTTTTATTTACTACAAGACAAATGTGCCTTTTTGTTTCATACAGTTCAATTTGGATTGAGACAGGGAAATAATCTAAACCTCACGCGTGGCGTTTCACTGTCAAGGGGCGATATAGCGTGTATGTAATTACATTGCAAATACTGACTTGAGCCCCACCACTGTATGGGATAGACCTACCATAGAGTACCCAACACAAACACTCTGCCTAAAAATGATGAATGAAAATAGAAAGAACAAAATAATAATAAAAAAATAACAGACACCGTTCATCTTAAATAGCTCAGTAGAAGAAAGTAAACATTTTCCACGAGCACATCAACAACAAAGAGATCAAGTCAAACGATTTACAAATAGTAGCTAAAGTAAAGGTTTATGCCGACAGCAAAACGCTGCAATTGTATACAAGGACAACTGTGCTAGCAGAGTGGGGGGAAAACAACCCAGCGCTTTTAATGCAAAGATAACCTTGAGCTTTTAAATAACAGCTATAATAAATACTTGCTTTATTTGGGTGCAAATGCTAGGAACAAATAAAACAAATGGAAGGTCAGGCACAGAGACAGAGACAGAAGTGGCTCGGGAGGAACAAAGATTAAGAGAGTGTCTTTGAGAACAAAAATAAACAATGTTTTAAGTACAGGGCAGCGCTGGAGGTGGAGTGTGAAAGAAAAGAGAAGAAGCTGGAGCCCAGCCGCTCTGTGAAGCAGATCAAAACCCACGTGAGGCAGGAGAAGCTCCCAGACATGTTTGATTAAACCAAAATATACGAGGCGGCCGAGATGAGAGCCAGGCATGAAGAGTAGAGGGGGAGAAGGAGGAGGGAGATAAGACCTCAACAAGCAGAGGATGTAAAGGAAAGAGCCACATTTACAGTGAGGGTGGTGAAAGGCAAGAGGAAAATAAAAGGCCTTTTTACATATTTTATGATATACAGACACGAAGACACATAAATAAGGTTAATTAGCCTATCACATGCAGAAGCGCGAGTGTAACATGAAACTATCACAATGTTACGGACGTAAACAAAGGAATCCAATGGAGGTGTTTCAGCTGGGGGGGGGGCGGAGTGTGTAGCATAGAAACACAGGTATGTTTGCAGACTGCACTAAATATAACACACTACAGTGAGGGGAAACTTTTGTAAGATTTTGGATGCAGGACAAAGTATTTTTTAACAATTTAGTATTGCTACTTTTACTTATAGATCTGAGTACTTCTTCCATCACTAGTGGGATCTACAGTATTTCACTGTTGTTTTGCACCCAGCCCTATAAATCCCCCTCCTGCCCAAATCATTTTGGTATTCATGCCTTTCCCTTTTTCAGATGCCGGCACAGTAATAAAGCTAGAAGTGCAGTCTGATCTGCCAAAATGATGCATTAGTGTGTACTGTTATCAGAGATATTATGTCCCTAATGACTTAACCTGTCAGAAACACTGAAGCGTGTGCTATTCCCTCCCTTATCTTCCTTGTTATCTGTCTGCCTTCCTCTTTCCTTATCCCATTAATGCTTCATCTTCCTTCCACACACACTCAATTTGTCTGTATCCAATCTCAGTTCGGACCTAAGGGAGTAAGGGAGGAGGGGAAGAGAGAGAATACGAGACTCAGGCTGAGGAAAGTGAAAGGGTGAGAAAAACAGAGGGGTTAATCCGTTGGATATACAGACAGCGAGTCAGGGGGAGAGAGGTTTGGGCTCTCTGGGCTTCGTGTTGTCGTTGCCGCGCTGTTGTCATTAGTCCAAACAGCCCCACAGAGACGTGTTGAGTGACAGGCCGCAGACACACACACACACACACACAGACACACACAGTCAATAGTGGCAGCCCACATCTTGCATCAGCATCGACACAACTCTCCGCTACCTCTGGCAGCAGCTCATCAAAATACATGAAGGTGAACACAGGCAGCATCGTCAAAGAAAACTATGCTGCTTATTTTGCTCAAATTCTAACTCTAAAAACAGGAATTCAGGCACGAAACACACTTTTGAAGTTAATTAAGGGTGCCTAATAAACAGAGTGGAGTCGCGGTAATTATATCTGGGATGCTTTTATGGAAAATTAGGACATTTCTGAAGCATTAAACAGAGAACAGTAACCTTTATGTCTCTTAACGCTACTAATTATTTTAACGTGCAATTAACGCATGTGTATTTGCCCTCGGCCCGCCCCGTAGTTTCAGAGCCCAAAGGCTTGACATTGTTGTTGTTGTTAGTTGGATGGTGGAAGATTCGAACGAGAGATATGGATACAAAAAAAGGTGTTTTAAACAGCAAGTCAAGCACACAGCTGATGCTGACAGCATGAAAGTTTGCCGGGGAGACGCCTGGACACGACGTCTACGAGCAGCAAGCTTTCAACAGCGATAGCTAAATGGGTGGCGACAGCTTGACATTGTGGAGGACGAGGCGTTAGATAATTCGGATCGCATCCAACATGTCGACTGCACATCACAGCGCATTATTTTTGACCCCTGTGGGAACTTCAGTCTCGGGCTTTGACTGTTATGAAGACAGAGGAGCGGCATTTCGCCGACAACTGTAAACAGGCTTGTCTGTTTGAGCAACTGGCGCAGTGCACAGAAGTACACGGGGTTGGGAGAGAGTGTAAGAGAGAGAGAGGTTCCAGGTTCATTGTTCCAATGATGATAAACAAACATTTTCATAAACATATTTGTCCACTCATATGTTGATAAGAGTATTAAAAAAATATTCCTCTAAGCTGCATTTAGAACAGATAAAAAATTAACTATGGACATCATGCGATTAATCGCGATAAAATATTTTCCACTGACAGCACTAATATATATATGTTTATTTTTTATATTTATTGATTATATTTTTTTTTATGTATACACTGTATTATAATTTTGTATATTATTTCTTTATTATTATAATTTGTTTTAAATGTATTTACTTTCATTTAAGTGATTTTATGTCAGACTTTGCCTTCTGCATTTAATTATTTATTTTAAAATAATTGTGGTGTTGTTATTTGTGTGTTGTTGTTTTCTTGTGTCTTTCCATGTATTAAATGACCACAGAAAACTGTTTAAAAATGAAGCCTTTTATGCAAGATTTTGTCTTGACTGTATTTACTTGTATTTTAATGATGTCATGTCAGTCTTCATCATTTAATTATTTATTTAAGTATTGTTGTCATCCATATTTTATATTGTTATTTAAGTGTTGTTTTTTGTGTGTCTCTCAATGTAGTGAATTAATAAAGACAATGGTTAAAAATAGAGTGGAGTCACGGTTCATTAAGCGGGCCGACATCATACAGGTGGTTGTAGCAGAAATCAAATGGGGGCAGTTGTGTGTGGGAGCTGTTCTGACTTTCTGCCCTGCAGTGTTGTACATAGATATGAAGATATAAATATATATTGGCAATTTCAAGGGAAAGGTTGCATGTTATTGTAACTTTTGTGGGTTTTTCAGCTGGAGTGGCATTGGCAAGGCAGATAGAATTTAAAGTATCTCTCAGCAGCCGGCACGTAAATTGAAAAGGTCATTGCAGCTAGTGAGACAAAATTGAGAGAGTGAAGGGGAAAGGATGTGAAAAGTACCGGTTTTTTCCTATCTCTCAAGAGTAGAAAGAGTGGAGCAGAGCAAGGGGAAGAACATTCCAAAGGTGGACAGAGCGCAAACATGTCTTTGCATTAGGGATGTGATAGAAAAGGGCAAAATCGGCAGCGGTGATTGAATTTCAGTTTTCCCTCTGCACACAGAACGAGGGATGCTGAAAATTAAATATGGTGCCATATCCTTCTCTTGCATTCAAAGTGAATTCTGATATATGTGATATATTTCTGGCTCTCAGCGCTACAGGTGAATGACGCATCAGTTAAGATGGGATCTCATCTTATCCAAACTTAGTTATTTTTCAAACAAAACCAAAACATTTCTCCCATCTGCAGTCTCTGTTCTTCCCCAAAACAATATGCAACTCTCTAAATGTCAGTCTCTCAGTAATGACATCACTGTTGTGGCCAGTATCTATAAAGTTAACAAGGCAAAATGATATGATTGGCTGACAATATGCCTTGTTTCTGTATTGTAGTCTGTAACTAATCGCTGATCACTAATGGCGCGTTTCCACTACACGGCCTCGCTCGTTAGGACTGGCTCGCTCGTTAGGACTGGCTCGCTCGTTAGGACTGGCTGGCTCGTTAGGACTGGCTCGCTCGTTAGGACTGGCTCGCTCGTTAGGACTGGCTCGCTCGTTAGGACTGGCTCACTTATGGCGCGTCTCCATTACAGTTTAGGAACTGGGGTAGTATCTATAGTAACGCAGTGTAGGCGGAGCGATCGGCTTGTTGTTGTCTTTCACTACGCGATACTCACTCTTCATCTTTTTCAGTTTTTCCCTACACTGCAAGACAGTCCTCGAGTAACCTTTCCGCACATCAGTGTAGAGACCTCCTGGAATACTTTCATATTGCGAGCTGTCCCGTCGAGCTCCCGCTGGATCTTGTCATCTGCAATAAAGTGTAGGAACGTTGTAACTTCCTTGGCGGACCACGGTGTGCTTTTCTTTGCCATTTTTGTTGATCCTCTGTTAACAAAAATGCTGCAAGCTTCGCTATATATATATATATTTATATGCGACGCGTCGACGCTGACCAATCAGCAGTCGAGAGTGACGTCACAGCCTGGTTGTTCCTGGCCCTAGAACCCCGATTTTATGGGGCCAGAAAAACTGTGAATTAGGACCCGCTAGCCGGTACTAGGCCAAGTGGAAACGCAACCAAAAGCGGGCCGCTGACGTCACAGCCCTCTTAGCGCTGTAGTGGAAACGCGCCATTAGTTGTTATTTATGTTTTCGTGAAAAACTGCTGCTGTGTCTTCATTTGCGTACGGCGTACTAACTTGTGCTTTTTTTTGTTTGAAAACCTTAAGTTTGTCCCAATGCAAAGTATGGCAAAAAGGAACTATGAGTAGCCTGATTCATAATGTTTAAAATGTCAGTGTGGAATGCTGGAAACTTCTCACACTGTTATCACATGTCCTAGAACAAAGCAATGTTGACACCAAAGCAGAATCTAACACTCCACATTTTACAGCTTTAGTGCATCTTGATTAATAAGGACATCATGAACAAAATAATTATCATACACTTATTATAGCTGTCACAATACAACTGTGAAATGTGCCTCACCATACTGGGTCACCAGACTCTGGGCCACATTGGGGACTGCTTCCACCAGGTTCCCCAAAAAGGTGAAGGTGGGCAGGAAACTCTTCATATTGAGCTGGTCGTTCAGCTGGGCAAGTAAAGCACAAAATAAAAAGACTTGATATACAACAATGTAAAGCTTCAGTATACTGTAGGTATACGGCACAAGATGAACAAGCAGATACGCTACACAGAGACAGTCTATGACATTGTGTAGGATTATTTAAATCTACGCTTTTCGGGCAGACGTGGAAGCAAGTACTTGAACACACCAATCGAGAAGTTCTAACTCGGGAATTTAGTTAGGACTACTACGAATTTTAGCACTTTTGGGTTCGTCTTGAAGTGAATTAAATGTCAATGTTTTTGGTTAGATGCCTGCAATAAGGTCAGTAAATACTAGTGGTGCCCGATAATTATCGGCCCGATATTAGGAATGATGACGTCATCCGGATAAACCCGATAACAGTATTAATAGCCCCGATAATAAACAATATATTTTTTGGGTACAAAAAGAAAGAAGTACTGCGGTGTGGGTGGATTGGGATGAGGGGCGCTTGTTTTTCACTCGGCTCCTCCCGTCTTGCCAGTACTGTGGTATAGTGGTTTAGGAAGAGGGGAGTTCTTCACAAATCCAGCGCTCCCTAACTCACGCCTGGCTGTGACGTAAATGGCGTGCGGCCGTGAAGCCAGGACAGTAAACAAACATGTCGTCGGTAGTATGGGACTATTTCAAAGTTTCAGAGTTAGATAGTTCGCTTGCTATTTGTATTAACAAATGCAGAAGTTCCACGAGGAGGGAAGAAGGCAACGAGCTACAATACTTCCAACCTGATTAGTCACCTGAAACATCGCCATGGCTACGATGGTGTGTTAAAAGCGTACGAAGACGCCTGCGCTGCTAAACTAGCGGCGAATCCAAAGCCAGCTGCAAAGGCACCGGGGCTTTTATCTATCGACCGACGAGGCTTTTGAGAAAGGCAAGAGGTTTGCCAGAGACGACCCCAGGGTTAGTTTTGTTCATAGTAGTAATGCTCATGTCCTTTGCTCACTACTAGTCTTTTTTTACCACCAGGTGTTCAAAAACTACAGGTACATTTAATATATATAATATATATATTATATTATTATCGATTATCGGTAGGAGAAGCAGGAAGTTATCGGTATTGGTTTCAAAAAACCAATATCGTACATCCCTAGTAAATACCCCACTGGTCTGAAGCTTTTATAGGTCTTAAAAATGGCGGTTGCTAACAAGTGTCTTAATGACACTACTGGACGTCCTCAAGCTGAACATTAGCCGCCTTTAGTTTAGCGGTGGTGACATGAAGTCATGTGACCGTGATTTAGTTCCTTTATAGCCTAACCTTAGCTTTTTAATCCATTACTTTTGGTCGTGTGAGCCTTTGCCATGCTAACTTCTCCATTCACCTTTCCACCTGTGCTCCCAATCCTTTTTGATGGTAATCTGAGAAACATCCCAGTCATGTATTGTTTTCAGAACACAGAAAGACATATTCTCAGCTCAAATTTCCAGTATTCGTGACAACATTCAAGAGGGTCCCTAAATAAATGTTCTTGAAAACATTCTAATCAGGCTCTATTCAAGTAGCATACATGGGAACTGTCTGCACCTCTCCCTCCTGTTGTATCTTCCTGTCATCACCAGGACACACAGCTTTGTTATTCGGCTGCTGAATGAGGCTTTTGCACAACTGCCTTCCCCAGGGGTGACAAAACATCAGCAAGAGGAGCACGCTATCTGTTTACCAAACAACCCCAGGAAGCTTGTTCGATTTCACACGCGCTGGTAAATATTTGAAGATGTTGATGCGTGTTCTGCAGCTGCATGTGGAGATGTGCGGGCGTGATTCTCTAAATGTGTTTGCCTCACCTGTTTGTATATTTCCTCCAAAACAAAACGGTATGACAGCTCGCTCTGGAGCTCCAACAGCAGCTGAACCAGCACTGACACACACACAAAAACGTATGCATTAATACCGACACGACGAGTATCAAACACAACAGGCAAGCATTCAGTAAATAAACATCACCGTTCAGTAAAGTTTCCCACTTATCCAGGAAAAAACAGCAGTAGCAACTAACAGTTAAAGGTATTTGTTAACCAAAACTGAATGTGTCGCCCTGTGGTGTGTCGCGCTCATTAAGGCCTGTCCACATAGCGCCTATTTCCAAGCGTTAGCATCTTTTACGGTGAGAAAAGAGCCCATGCCGCCTGTAGAAAAAGCGTTGCAGCCAGTGCTTATTTTCTGAGTGCACATCAGTGAATACTTTTGAGCAGATGTTTTCAAAGTGTGGAAAAGTGAGCCTCCCCTCAGAAAACATAAGAACAGCTGCACTTCCCCTCCCAATTAGTAATGCTATTATTATTGTTGTTGCTACAGTATAATGCAGGGGTACTCAATTGCATTTCAAAGAGGCAAAATGTCATGACATTTATTTTTTTGTGTTTCTCTTAGTATCATAGGATACTGTTATGTTTGGCTGTAAAAATTATTATTATGAAGGGCAGACCATCTATTTGTATTTATTTAGTTTTTTTTAGAAAGGGGCAGGTCACATAAGATTGTATTCTTCTCCCTGCTCCTTTTCGCTCAATGGTGTTTTGGTAGAGTCATGTTTTGTGGCAATTATTGTACATTTGGTTTTGCGTACCATGAGCGGGACAAATAAAAATGAAATGAAATGAAATGCTGTTTTCGCTGTCTACCTTTCTCTTTTTTGAGCACGCCATTTGAAATTACTCCGAGTGTTTCTCTCTTCTTGTCTCGTCTCTGTGTGTTTGAATCTATCGTGCTCACTCACTGACTGCACCGATTTGATTGGCTGAGTAGCGTCACCTCCTTAAAACATGAAACAACAACTTTTTTTTCATTTTTAACATTTTCAACATCGTGGATGAATCCTTATATGCTCCCGGCAACACACTGAACGTCAACTTTGCCCCCTTAGTACACTCTACTTTAGTGGAACAATGAGTCTGCGTCTTTGATGCGCACAGGCGGATGATGCGGGGATGCAAAGTAGACAGGAATAAACGTAGATCATCCTCTGGCTGCAGCCTTGACCGGTACTTGCTTTTGATCAAAGTAAGTATTATTAAAAATTAAAATAACGGCCAGCTGACGACCGGCCGTTCTGTGATTCTCCAGAACACACAGGTGGCCAGTCCGCCCTTGCCAGGACCGGTCCATGAAAATCCTAGCTTCAAATAATCGTGGTCAGACTTCCTCCGTTTTCTGTCTCCTCTCTCACTTTAGGTAACTTCACAAAAAATCGATCCATGTTGCCGCTCGCATAAAGTTAGCTGAAGTTAACTAGCTAGATTTCACTGTTTCTCGTTATTTTTTTCTGCGCCTCCCCTGAAGCTCTCTGGCGCCTCACACTTTGAAAACCGCTGCTTTAGAGGATACGTTTATTCTTGACCCTGTTTTTCGGACGGGAAAACTATCATAAAAAAGACAGAAAAGCTCTCTTGTGTGAGAAGATTGGTCAGGCGGACACTGGATGTTGCTGCCGGTAATTGTTGCGCTTTTATCTTTTATCATCTGGGTGGTAGTAGAGGTAAAAAAAAAAAAGCCAAACAAATATTATAACAAATATTACAAATAGTATAAAATGCTAATCAACTCCAAGAGGGCGATGCGAGCCAGTCTTACAACAGCGGTCATACGTTGTCGAGATATCTTGTTTTATAGCTGTGTGCCAAAAAAAGCGCCATATGTACACATGCCCTTAGGGATTAGTTCTGTTTTAAGCAAATGCCATCAAAATTGTTCTGTTGTCATAACCTTAAGTATAAGTATAATAGCTCCAGTCCTATTATGCTGGCTTCTTCATATCTTTCCCCTTCTTTTTCTCCACCCACACACACACACACACACACACACACACACACACACACACACACACACACACACACATATATACACACACACACACACACACACACACACACACACACACACACACACACACACACACACACACACACACACACACACACACACACACACACACACACACACACACACACACACACACACACACACACTGCATTATTTATAGGGCTCAACATTTCATCTTCACACATTTCTCTGTGCAAAGAGCAAAAGCAGTGTCACATTTTAAGCACTCTACTATTACAGCTAAATGCTCCCTACGGCAATTCCAGACAGCTACCATAAAATCATTCTCTCATTTGCACTTAGCAAAAACAGTCTTTGCGTTTGTACAGACAAATCCGACTTTGCTCTAAAAACAAGTTCAAGTTCGACGAGAGGCCGACATTAAGGCAGAATCCGCTAAGCAAATCGTTAAATACTCAGAGAAAAGTTACTTTCTTAATGTCTTTCATTTTTTGTTTTTCTTTGAATGTTTCTTTTATTATCTTTAACTGTTTTTAACCCTTGTGCCCTCCTCGGGCATTTTTGTAAATTTTTCCTGACTTTTGTTTTTGATTTGGTAATCATTTCAGCTGTGTTTCAGCTTTTGGCATGGAAGTCTTCTTTTGAGTCAAATTTTTGAAATCCATTGTCGTTTACTCTTACGTGTTTTGTATACTCTCGTGATGCATTTTGTACCCTCTGGACACCTTCGTGGCAAAAATGTACACGCCCATAATAACTGCTATTAAATCATTATACATGAATTTTTTTCTCTACTTTTTTTTTCATGAATCATTTAAACAACTTATAACGTACTCAAAACTACAAAACATTCAATAATATTCTAGATTTTAACCCTTTAAATGCCTGTTTAATTATTTGCATTATTTATTACAAAAAAACACAAAACCTTACATTGTTTTCAATATAATAATTAGTAGAGGGATGGGGCTTTGGTGGTTATTAGAGTCTTGGATGTGTAAAAGATTGACAATAAAATTGATTTCACTGCATTATTATTTTTTACGTAGTATTAGATACTACCTCTGGACACCTTCGTGGCAAAAAATGCCTCATTGACTGCCATTCAAACCACCTTTTTTGATCTCACTGCCATTGCAGTATAAAACCATGCATTTTGTAATGTCAGCATTTCGGGGCCCCAACAGTGTGTGTGTGTGTGTGTGTGTGTGTGTGTGTGTGTGTGTGTGTGTGTGTGTGTGTGTGTGTGTGTGTGTGTGTGTGTGTGTGTGTGTGTGTGTGTGTGTGTGTGTGTGTGTGTGTGTGTGTGTGTGTGTGTGTGTGTGTGTGTGGTGTGGTGTGTGTGTGTATCTGTAAGCATGCACTGATCATTTCAAGGTAAAGAAAAGGGCATCTTTTGATCTTTTGAAAGATGCATTTCATGTCTTTGAAGAGTTGCTCGAGTAATTAAAAAAGAAAAACAACTGTTAGTTTGTTTACGCACCTGGCTGCTTTCACAGCCAAATGTTAACATGCAGTTTGGCTGAGGGGTTATTTCATGAGTGAGCAGAGAAGGAGAAAGTCCTGGAGCCAAGAGTAGGAGCTAAAATGAAGAGGCATTTCACTGCAGAAGAGGCCGTAGAAATGGTCATGCAGCCTTCATCTGCAAGCGATGACTCTTCTTCTGAAGAAACAAGCTCCGAGTCTGACATTGAATTATCTCTGGAATCCTCCACAACTGAGAGTGCTTCTGAATGTTTGTCTGAAAGTGGGGAGGACACTGAGGATCCGGCCCATCCTAGCAGTGAGTGGACAGGGAAAAATGGGCAAGTCTGGTCTCCATCTCATGCCGAGACGCTGCGCTACATTCAGGCACCCACCGGCATGATTCCAGGGCCCACAAGATATGCCATATCAAGAATTTATGATGTGGCATCCTCTTTTGACCTTTTCTTCACTCCCGACATGATTCAGCTAATTTTACAGATGACAAATCTCTATGGGAGGCGTTCAGTGTCAGGATGGAACGATGTGGATGCTGAAGAGATTCGGGCTTACATGGGACTTCTCATCCTGGCGGGTGTGTACCGGTCCAAAGGGGAATCTACCCGCAGCCTGTGGGTTGACCAGAGTGGGAGACCAATCTTCAGGGCCACCCTGTCCCACAAACGCTTTGAAATGATAAGCGCCAGCCTCCGATTCGATGACCGACTCACCCGTCCTGCTCGATACAAGAAGGACAAGCTTACAGCTTTCCGAAATATGTGGGACAAGTGGACAGAGCGCCTCCCACTCTTGTTCAATCCAGGGGAAGACATCTGTGTCGATGAGCAGCTCGTAGCCTTCAGAGGCCGCTGCAAATTCCGGCAGTACATCCCCAGCAAGCCAGCGAAGTACGGGCTGAAAATCTGGATCACCGCAGATGTCGCCACATCATATGCCTGGAGGTGCCAGGTGTATACTGGAAAAGCCGCTGGTGAATCTCCGGAGAAGGGCCAGGGAAAGCGAGTCATCCTGGACATGACTGAGGGGCTCAAGGGTGTCACACTTACATGTGACCATTTTTTCACTTCCTACTCACTTGCCCAGGAGCTTCTGAAGAAGAAAGTGGCCCTGGTAGGGACCATCAGGGCAAACAAGCCTGAGCTTCCCCCCAAACTGAAGCAGACTAAGCAGAGAGCTCCAGGTCCCATGCTGCAGGACTTGCTGGTCTGCTGCTGGAAATGAGCTGAGCTAAACTGAACACACACACACACACACACATTTGTTTTGCTCAAACACACACACACATACATCACATATTCAAAGCCTGGATATTTCTGTTTCAAATGTGTTCCTATTTCATATGTTCTGTTGTGTTCTCTTTTGTTGTTGAAGTTTTCAAAGTTGTTGCAGTTTGCCCAATAAATGTTCACATCGATGACTCAGACATTGATTTGAAAATGATTTCACATCACAAATCACTGTTGGCCCCCCTGGTAGTCACACGGCTCGATATTATAAACATAATTTCACGGATCGGCCTACAGTGGGAAAATGGTTGAATCTTGTGGAATACAGTACAAATGTCAAATATAACAACTTTTCTTCTAGATGGATGGAACTTTGGTGTTTATTAGAGTCTTGGATGAGTCAAAGATTAGCAACAAAATTGATTTGACTGCATTGTTATTTTTTACGTAGTAAGGTGTCCAGAGGTAGATACTACCTCTGGACACCTTCGTGGCAAAAAATGCCTCATTGACTGCCATTCAAACCACCTTTTTTGATCTCACTGCCATTGCAGTATAAAACCATGCATTTTGTAATGTCAGCATTTCCTCTACTAATTATTATATCGATTTTTTTTCATTTTTTGTGTTTTTTCGTAAGACAAAATGAAATAATTCAAATAATTAAATAGGCATTTAAAGGGTTAAAATCCTGAATATTATTGAATGTTTGGTAGTTTTGAGTACGAAATAAGCTGTTTAAGTGATTCATGAAAAAAAAAAAAAGTATTTAGTAGTAGATTTAATAGCAGTTATTATGGGCGTGTACATTTTTGCCACGAAGGGGTCGAAAGGTTGAAAATTCGAGGAGGGCACAACGGTTCAATGCCTTTGTCTGAATGTCTTTCATTTTTGTAAAGCACCTTGAATTGCCTGGTGCTGAAAGGTGCTATATAAATAAACTTGCCTTGCCTTGCAGAGTGTAGCAGTGAACAAATATGAGAGAATAAAGGCCAAAGCCCTCACAAATGTTAAATTTGGAGTTAGGATTAGAATCTCCCGCCCACCCCCCGGCATACCATGCAAAAAAAATCCCGCTACTTCTCCACTATTGCCAAAATGGATGCCGGTTTTGTAGCAAGGGTGTATGCAATGTCTCGCAGGCCACATATTGTGCGTCGCTGTTGGGTACATCCGATACTCAGAAAACGTCTGCAACGGGGGAATACCACGTTCTTGTCCAAGAGCTCCGCCTGGATGGTGTACTGTTTCAGCAGTACTTCAGGATGAGCAAAGACGTGTTCGACGAGTTGCTGGGGAAAGTCGGTCCACTGATTGCAAAGGCAGACACCCGTATATAAAGAGAGAATGCATGCAATGGATGAATGAAGTCTGTGATTTAGTTCAGATGAATGACATTAATTAAGATAGCTAGGTAAACACAGTATTGCTCCCCTGTGTGTGTGTGTGTGTGTGTCTGTGTGTGTGTGTGTGTGTGTGTGTGTGTGTGTGTGTGTGTGTGTGTGTGTGTGTGGTATGTCTTGTGGTGTGTGTGTGTGTGTGTGTGTGTGTGGCTGGGTGTGTGTGTGTGTGTGTGTGTGTGTGTGTGTGTGTGTGTGTGTGTGTGTGTGTGTGTGTGTGTGTGTGTGTGTGTGTGTGTGTGTGTGTGGTCTGTGTGTGTGGTATGGGGGTGTGTGTGTCTGTGGTGTGTGTGTGGGTCTGTGTGTGTGGGTCTGTATGTGTGTGGGGGGGGGGGGGGGGGGGGGATCTGTGTCTGCGCGGCGTATGACATTTTTTTAAATCATGTATATTACTTTTTTCTCAGGTACCTGGCAACCGGTGACTCATACAGGACCATAGCGTTCAGCTATCGGGTCGGGCATGCAACAGTGGCTGTCATCGTCAAGGAGGTTGCGGGTGCCATCTGGACCGCGCTGGTCGAGGAGACCATGCCGGTACCACAGACGGAGGACTGGAGAGCCATCGCTGGAACTTTCCGAATTGCGTTGGTGCTATTGATGGGAAGCACGTGGTGATCCAGGCTCCGGCAAATTCTGGGTCCCTCTACTTCAACTACAAGTCCACCCACTCCTTGGTACTGCTGGCTGTCGTGGACGCCCAGTACCTCTTCAGGGTAGTGGATGCCCAGTACCTCTTCAGGGTAGTGGATGTCGGAGGTTTTGGAAGGAGCAGCGACGGTGGGAGCCTGCGGAATTCCGCTTTTGGAGAGGGCCTCCGAGATGGCAGTCTGCAGCTACCACCTGACACCGTCACCCCAGGAGCAGAGCGGCTCGGCCTTCTTCCCCATGTGTTGATTGGAGATCAGGCTTTTCCGCTGCTGGACAACCTGCTGCGTCCGTTCCCTGGACGTCACCTCACACGCGAAAGGAGGCTGTTCAATTACCGCCTCAGCCGGGCCAGGTTGGTGGTTGAATGTGCGTTTGGCATCCTCTCATCCCAGTGGAGAATGTTCCGGCGTGTCATCACCACCAGCCCGGAGGTAACAGAGTTGTGTGTGAAGGCCATCTGTGTGTTGCAAAACTTCCTCCGCAGGAAGACAATAGGAAGGCCATCACGCACACCTGTCGTCCCTGTCGTCGCAGAGTCGAGTGATGAAGCTCCAACCCTGCGCGATGCACCTATGATGGGCTCCAACAACGCCACACGCCGATCCATCCAACTGCGGGACACCTTCTGCTCCTATTTGAATGAGGAGGGTGTCGTGTCATGGCAGCATAACGTGGTGCAGGGTCACCATGGCTCCTCCAAAACAAAAGCTCTTTTAAGAGCTACCCATTTTCTTTAAAGAGCAAATATTCCAAATGAGCCATTTTAAAATCAAACATTCCTAATAAACATGTTTCTTGAATTGATATTATTATATTATGATATGACTAACAACCTTTTTCTTTCAGCCCTGTTTTTACTGATAAACCACTCATAATTTCAACAGGTTTTCACTGAACAATTACAGAAGAAAGAATTATATATACCGATACACATGAAGCATCTGGTATGTTGCAACTGACAAACCACATGAACAAGTGAAGACACAGTATAGCCATAATAACATACTTTAAATAATGTTTTATTTGGTAATGTTGTGAGTGAAGTGTGTGTGATGAGTGATCAGTGTAAAAAAATGTTATGTGGATCAGTATGTGTGAAAAACTTATTAAATTAGAAATGTTTCCTGGTCCACGTCAAAAATTAGCCGGTGTATCCCGAGGCGGACTCTTGCCCTCTGTGCCTTTGTCATCAGCCTCATGGAGGCAGGGTCTGCCGGGGGACATTGCTGGACGTCTCACGGTCTATGATGAATGGGGTTAAAAACCCCATCACTGCCATGAAACGCCAGGGCTTGAACCCCCCTGCAGACCCTGCCCCGCTTCTTTTTGCCTCCTTCTCCATATTCTTCTCCTTGCGGAACCTGTCCCTCAGAGTCTTCCATCTCTTTTTGCACACATCCTCTAATAAAATGAAATAATAAAGTTAATAAATAATAAAGTTAATTTCTTGAATTTACTAAATTATTCCTCCATTTATGAATGCTATTGTTACATTCCATGCTGGCTAAATATACTGTCTATGCTTGATAGCTGTGCATGTATTATATGTTGTGTTATATATTAAGGGTAATATTGGTATATTATACATATATATATTAGGGCTGTAGCGATACACTAATCTCACGATACGATACACGATATTCAGCCAACGATACGATACGATTCGATATAATTCGATACACTTATATCATTTTCTGAAAGATTTTAAAGGGACAGATTTTGGTGACATCTTGTGAGTGTTCCATTGACTTGGATTGAATTAATTCAACTGAAAACTGAAAGCATCAATTATACAATATATGGCTCTGACAGAGAGTCTCCAGCTTGCAAATGCTGGACAAAATGAATCAAAAGATGTGGTGAGAAAATTAGTTTCATTTATTGAAACTGTGCAAACTGTAGCTGTAAAGTGCAGTATCACCATGGACAATGGAGAATGAAAAGGTGCAGCAGGTGGCGGAACACGGGGGATTTGAATGGGACTTGTTAGAAATTAAAATCAATGTTTTGATGGCATAAAGTACCATAAACATACCGTCAGTTTAAATGCTGTTTTATACTGAAAACCCAGAAGTTCTTGTGCACAACCAGTTGTTAAGCTTTTATTCTGAAAATCCTTCATCTCCGGTTAGCATTTAGCATGTGGCTAATATACAATTTCCTATAGAGGTGAATCTAGTAGCGATATGACACGGAGTGTTGCACACCGAAACCTACTGATTTCAACACTACAACTATAGACGTCGAGATATTATTATTGCTGAATATTAAATGAAGGTACAGTTTATTTGAATACGTTTGTTTACAGACGTGGGTAGCATGAGACAACATTCGGAACTACCGGAAATGATACCAGCCGTGAGGTATTTTTGGAGTATTGATTACAGCGTTTAAAATGTATTAAATGAAAAGTCATGAAAGAGATAAGGAGGAGGCGTGTTTAGTTATATATTTAATGTACAATGTCTGAATCCTCTGTAATGCGCAACAACGAACATTGGAGACGTGGAGGGCCGGCCCCAGCAGCGCCAACCGGCCCACAGGGAGGATTCAGCAGAGGATATTTAACAGCTGGAAAGGTGGAGCTCGCTCTCTTCCCTTCGCTCACGAGAGCCAGAACACAGCTGTTTTTCTGACTGAACCATCTTCTGCTTGTAACATTACCGCGCTTTTTATTAATTAAAGTATACATTTGAACATTCTCAGAGACTCAATTAGTCTCCTTTTTAAAGCTTCTCTCCTGATGCGAGAATAACGAACACAGTTATCAGACTTAATGTATCGATACCCGCGGCTGAAATATCGATACTTTCTCGGAAAACTAAATATCGATATATATCGCAGGATCGATTAAATTGCACAGCCCTAATATATATATACATTATATATTATTGGTATATTAATATATTATTATATTAAGATATAAGATTATATATTATGCTTATAATTATTATATTATTTTTGTATTATTATATTAAGATATAAGATTATATATTATGCTTATACTTATATTATTATTTTATTATTATATGTTATGCTACATTGCTAGCTGTCCATTTAATGCTAAAATGAAGTAAACTGGATATAAACTCCCCAAACAGTTGAAATCCTACCAGTTTCACCAACTGTCTCTGCCAACTCCCGCCATGCCTGGTTCCTCCGGTTTAGGTCCCGGTAGGTGAACAGAGTACAGTCATACAGGACTGGGACATTTGCCACAGCAATGATTAATTTATCCTCCATTTTATAACATATGGAAAATAGTCAAGACCTGCCGTATCAGCATTCAGCATACACGCGGTTTGATTGGCTAGCGCTTGTACTGGCGGGAATTGCATAAACGGGATTTGATTGGCTGATGCCAAGCATCGAGCCTCAAAAGTTGAACATTGTTCAACTTTTGATGCCGATAGATGCTCGTGATGCTTGCAAAGCCATGCTCCGCTCCCTACAATGCAGTTCGGCGAAATTTAAAAATCTTCTACGTCACCCCATTCAAATGAATGGGCGAAGCGTTGAAAGCATTTTTTGACGCCTGTAGTGTAGACGAGGCGTCACACTGTGCATTATATCATCGACAGAAAAAGTATGTGTCTCTATGTAGGTGTAATGTGAATAGGGTATATGCAGTGGTGGAAGAAGTACTACGATATTTTACTTAAGTAAGAAGTAGCAAAAATCCTGCATTTAAAACATACTTAAAGTCAATATTATAACTATAATGATTGATGCATTATATTGCACACCACTTGTGATTTTAGCCTGTGAAAACAATGTACATGCACAAAAACCTATATAACACACTACAGGAAAGGGAAAACCCCAAAAGGCATGACAGGGCCTCTTTAAATACAGTACATGTACTTAGTTACTACCACCACTGGGGTATGGGGGCATACACATGCACACACATTTAATATTCAAACCACTAAGGCTGCAGCCACACGAGCATGATAACGGTCGTATCTGCTACAGTTCTCTATCAGATAGACGGTCGGCCACACGAGGCCGACACGGAAACGCAGAAAACGATAACGGGTCCCAAGGTGGGTCGCTCTGCAAACGAAACGCTCTGGGGGGGCAAACGGCTCTGTGTTTACGACTATACGATCATGTCCTGATAACGATGAAGCAATAGCCCCGCCTCTCCCTACCTCTTGCTCAGAGATCAGCTGCTGGACTCTCAGAAGAGGGGGAGGAAAAGAGAGGCTCCGTGTTTTATTCTTATATTATTATTATATAGAGTCGTTATCAATTTGTTTTAAAGCTCAATAAATAACAAAGAAGACCTCTGAGCGGCACTTTTCTAATTTTTCTAACATGTTGACCGGCGGAAAAAAATCGAACTGAAACTCTGCTGCACGGTTCCCTCGTCCCTTGGAAGAGGCGGAGAGGTGGGTGTTTGTCATCTGCTGGTGGACTACCGGAGAGCAGCAGGAGCAAACGCTTGCCTCGGGGAGGGATAAAAAGAGCCAGAGCGTCCACAGCGGAGAATAAACACAAGGGCAACCATGGCAACCATGCGCAGGAAGTCTTCTTCACTGCTTTTGTGGCAGACTACAGCGCCACTTACAGGCCTGGCATATGTACTACAGCGTCTCCAGCGCTTTCGAGCGGTCTCGTGTGAACGGACACGTTTCTGGTGCCTGTTGCGTGTGGACGGAATACTTTTTTGACAACGATTGCGGTCCGTTACCGTTATCGTCCTCGTGTGGCAAGCACCTAAGAGGCATCTCCTCACCTTGATCCACCTTTTCCAGAGTGGCCTGGTCCCCCACGGTGTGAAGCATCCCTGGGGAGAGACAAATAATGACACGCTAGTTTGAGTAGATTTAAGAGTAGACTTCACAAACCCATGTTGTTGTTCCGAGGTCTCACAGAGGCGCAGCAAATAAACAAAAGCTGAACAATTACATGCATAAAATAAGATAAGTTATTTTCCATCTGCACTTTCATCATGATCATGGTGTACTGTCACAAAGGTCACATCTAATGCATCTTGGGTAGGTTTGCAGGATTATTAGAAAAGAAGTAAGTGCAGAAATACCATGTCATTTAGAAAAGTTTGCAAGAAATTATCAAATGTTTATGGCATTTAATAAATGCTACCCAAAATGTGAAGTAGGGGATATGATAGGCATGTTTTATCTTGTATTACCCTCTCATTGGCACCTGGTGAAGCTCAGTTCAGCAGACCAAACCCTCAAGCACCAAAATGGCTTTTCTAATGTGTTGTCACTTTGGTCAAAGCTTATATATCCTCTCATTTCACTAATTTGATTAGAGCTCAAATGGCGTAATACATGCTGCAATAACCAAGTGAAATTGGTACCGAGGGGAGCAAGAGTCTGTAATATCCTCTGATGAGAATGGGTTTATAAAACCAACTGAGGTGTACTTAAAGCTGGGGCAGAGAGAGAATGTATTAAACTAACACACCAGTGCTTTTTACCTACCATCCTTATATAATATCATATCCTATAAATGTAGTGAGGATAATGGCAGACAAGTATTAAACACAACACACTGCAGGAATGAGTCCTAAACACAGAAATTTGTTAGCATTTTAGCACTCTGAGTTCCTTACGGTACGTCCACACAGCAGCTTCAGAAGAATCTTCCTCCGCTTCCAACGCTTCTCTGCCCATTGACTTTGAATGGGGATGACGTCACTTTGCCTCGCTTTTCGCCGAACTGCATTGTGGGGGAGCGAAGCGAAGATTTCCAGGATTTCCAGGATTCAAAAGTTGAGCAATGTTCAACTTTTGAAGCTGAGCTGGAAGCGTCAGCCAATCAAACACGTTTATGCAAATCTGACAGTGGAAGCGCTAGCCAATCAAACCGCGTGTAAGCAGGGAGAACCAGACCGCAGTTCATTTCCTCATATTCCAAACGAGAAATTACGGGAGCAAATCACCCGGTTCTTTACGACCAGAACTATTAACGGGATACAAACCGGAGGAACCAGGCATGGAGGGAGGTGGCAGAGACAGTGGGGGAAACTGGTAGGTTTTCGCCTGTTTGGGGAGTTTATATATATATTGCTCGCATAAAATCCCCGGGGTTTTTTGCTTTGTATGTCGGGGGCGGGAGATTCATGTGTTTGGTTGTTGGTCGCATTGCTCGCAAAAAATCCCCAAGTTGTCAGACACGCCCAGCTCCAAGATTTTTGAAAAGCTGCTGTGTGGACGTACCGTCAGTATTGGCAGTTAGCTGCTTGCTCAAAGCTTCTCATCATCCTAAATTGTATCATAATAATGTAATCATGCAGTGTAATACTGTGACGAAGGTAACTGTAATATTGCGCATGTGGTTTATTTTGAAAAGTGTTCCCTTTCCCCATGTCTGTTGCTGTTGATTGTGTGCACCTGGTGCCCTGTGTTGTCTCCTCCCCCCTCACCTGTGTCTTGTTGGGTTAATTAGTCTGTGGGTATTTAGGCTCTGTGTTTCCTGTTTGTTTGGGGTGTGAGATCCTTGTGGCTGGTGACTGTGCTCACGTGAACAGCGAGATTGAGGTTGTGTCATGTGCCCGTGAGTAATAAATGCCCACACCGGGTTGTATTTTGGACGTTCTGCCTCTGCCTCCTTGCTTGGTCGGGCCGCTCAACGATCAGCTTCACAAATACTCTGCTCATTGAGCAAACAAACAAAACTGTCCACTTGAATGTAATCCATGTCAATGTCAATGATTTTCAGATTGTCAATTAGATACACAACTATGCAATAACACACATTTGATTTAATATAGCTGTAGAGAAGGAACGACAATTATATTAACGGGAACAAAATGTAATCAGTACTTAATGCAAAAATCTGCCCAGTAAATGCCATCAGTAAATGTAATGCATTAGAATAATCCACAGAAGTCTGTACTTTAATTATGCCTAACATGAAAGAAAAGCAGCATGTCAACTCTATTTAGGTGAATCAATTTATAACCGTATTATGTTGAACATTGTGGATATTTCTGTGTTCTACAGCTCAGGTATCACAATAAAATCTATTGTCTCCATTGCTCTGTCTGACCTTTTGGAGGAGAAGTGATATGACTGCAGCACAAGCACAACTGTGGACTGAAATTAGTAACAGGAAGCAAACTTTTATAAGCAAACTCAAGACAACTACATGTCCAAAACAAGTTGTGCTGGTTAGAGATGGTCAATATCGAATGGAGAATGCTCAGTTACACTTCTACTTCCAAACACATAACCACATTATGACTGCCAACCATGTAGTGGGTTGTCTCAAAGTCAATGGTTTTTTAATTAGTTTTTGTTAGCTGGAACATGCTCTGTGGTTAACACAAGCTGAAGATATTTTCAAGTTTGTTTCTATAACATAGAATAAGTCAGTAAATACCCAAATGCCTGAAGCTTCTATATGTCTAACAAGTGTCTAAATGAGACGACTAGACGTCATCATGGTAAACATTAGCCGCCTTTAGCTTAGTGTTGGTGACGTGAAGTCATGGGACCTTGATGTAGTTTCTTTATAGACTAACGGTAGATTTTTACTTTATTTTTTGTGTTTTTGCCACAGAACTCATTATCTGCAATATTCCAAAATCTAATAGATAATCACATTGCCTTTGTCGAGGCTAACTTCTGGGTCAGTTTACAAAAATAAATCTATGGAGGACCTCTATGACCAGCAGTGTAGGATAAAACAGGATCAAAAAAGATTACTCCACCAATAAACTGTTCTGTCTGCTGCCTGCAGTGAAGTTGTATTGATTTGTATGTCTAAAGCATAGTATGTTGCATTATCGGTGGAGTCTGGTTCTTCAGATTTTCATTGCCAAAAACGATGCTGTAGCTAATCGTGCATGTGACACTAAAGCCTAAGAATCTTGATTTATAAGCGTACTATATGCAGCAAAACGGACAGGACAGCTGGGATATGCAAGTCAAGCACTTGCTATTCCTTCCTTCACATATTAATTTGACTGTTTCTCACCCAGTAGAGAAGCTGTGAAGCGCACAGAGACTCGGTGGTCCTGACTGAGCAGCTCTCTCAGAGCCCCTGGAGAACACTTCAGCACCCCGCTGATCCCAGACAAGGCAAAAGACTTCCTCACAGACTGCACACCACAGAGAGGGGGGGTATAGAAGAGTTAAGTTAAGCAGAGGAGGTAGTAAGATCTTTTTAATCGAGTAAAGGTAGCAATACTACAGCCTAAACATACTCAGATACAAGTAGAAGTCTAACATTCAAAAACGTAGTCAAGTAGTAATATACCTTTAGTACCGAAAGTACAAGCACTCATTATGTAAAAGTACAGAAGTGTTACCAGCAAAATGTACTTAAAGTATAAAAAGTAAAAGTAGTAATTCTGCAGAAAATTGCCTCCATGTGTAATTTATTATTATATATGACATTATTAGATAATATGATAGTAGTATTGCATCAATTAGCATGTTACTCTTGTAGATAAACAAAGTTTTGATATAAAAATATATGTACTTTTTGTTGTATTTTGGATAATTCTACTTTTGTATACCTTCAACAGATAGTCTACTAGAAAACATTTTAGTTAAGTACAGTACTTGAGTAAATGAACTCAGTTACTTTCCACCACTCCCAAAATGTAGCATAACTTTAAGATACTCAGGTAAAGTATAACTATTTCAGAATTGTAATTTAATAACTGACTTATGTAAATGTACTGAACTACATTCCACCACTGAAAACAGTTGAGTACTGCAATGTGTATATGTAATGTAAAGGGCTTTGAGCACTTGAAAAAGCGCTCTAATAAAATATTTAATGAATTGTTATTATTATACTTCTTCCACCACTGGTTAAAAACACGTTTATGATGGTATTTCTCACCGCTATATCTTCACTTTCGATCATCTCCACCACACAGGCCACACACACCAGCAGCCCGCTGCCTTCCGCAGGCCCCAGCCGGCCACTCCACTTCGGGTCGTGTCCCAAGTGGATCTTATCATAAACAATATCCACGCCTGTCATGTTGGCCTTCAAACCTGATGAAACAAAAAATATACACCATGGTTCTCAACTATAACCGGAAGTCAGCCGGGTGAGTTAACAAGCTAGCTATCGCTAAGCTAACCGGCTAATGTTTCAAGCACATAATATGAACATCATTTATTATACAAGAAGTTGCGATCAGGGGTAGACATATTAAGTAATAAAACATTACATTAAATAAGGAAAAAGACAAATATAGTTTCATATTTCAGATTAAATGTTTGTTAAATACACAATTAGTTGTTTGAGAATTTTGAGTCCATCTTTTTATGAATATGAAATGTCTCCCCAAAATGAAATGTACTGTACAAAAAACCCATATCTGCGTCCATACTAAACTTTGAAGTAAACATGTCTTTATCCTGGAGTTGTACTTGTCGTCCCGTTTTAATTTGTTTATGATATTCTATCTAGCACAACAATACATTCATAATAAAACCAGCTAATGTACAACATTAAGCTAGCTAGCTTTCAAACTGCTTCATCATCTCAAAACGAATGTCCGTTGTTGACACGGCTACTTTTGTTTTAAAGTTATACCTAAATATGCTTACTAGTTTTAACAACGCTATAACATAAAATATATATATTATATTCAGTTGACTCACCATGAAACTTTAAAATGATACAGATGACGAAACCAGTATGGGCCGGCAACTGGCGAAAGTGGCGCGCTTCTGTAGCATTTTTTTTAAATCCCCAAAACTTTATTTAACAAAAAACGACGAACAAAATATAGCGATAGATATTTTATATTTAGGTTATTATCAAAAGAAATACACAAGTAGGCCTACAGGTACTTTTTCGTGACTATATGCCTATGTTATAAAATTACTTACAAGATAATTATTCTATGTTAAACTAAAATGTAGTTCTAGACAATAGAAATAAATAGTTTATACATAGATTTATAAAGATAAATAAAGAGATAGATATGATTACAAATTCCCTCTAATATGTTTTGAATAATCTTTTAGCCATATTGAGCCTACATTTGTTTTAGCAATGACGCCATAAAATGGGGAATAAAGTTCAGCTATTTAAAATGCAACTATGACATTTCATTATTGCATGCAATGTTTGTTTATCTCAATACTCAATAATTGGTTGGGATGGGAGTTATTTTAAACATTTAGACTGTTGGTAGTGATTGGGAAAGGGCCTGCATGTGTTTCTTCACTCAGCTCCCTGGTACACCCCCAAACTTCGCCAAATGAAAGCACAAAACTGGAACGCCTTCATAAGAAAACCACTCTAACAGTTCATCTACATGCCTACACCGACTACCTACATCAGTACAATAACGTACTAAAAGCAGCCCGGTCCAACTATACTCACAACTGATACACTCCGGCACCAGCAACCCCAAGGCTCTGTTCTCCACCATCAGCACAATCCTTAAACGCTGTGACAACGCCACCCCATCCTTCACAACCACACAGTGCAATTCTTTCCTCTCATTCTTTCAATCCAAAATCGACAGCATCTATAGAAACCTGACCTCCCCATCTCCCCCCCCTTCACCTCACAGCCCCTATCCCGGTTCTCCCCTGTGACCCCAATGCAACTGTCCACCCTCATGGCCGGAATGAACTCCACCTGCACTCTGGACCCCATACCAACTACATTTGTCAGGGAATGCCTCCCTCCCATCTCCCAACTCATAACCACAATCATTAACTCCTCCCTCTGCTCTGGATCAGTCCCCCCCTCACTCAAACTGGCTGCTGTTACACCCATACTGAAAAAACCTGGACTCACACCATGACGTCATGTCCAACTTTCGGCCCATTTCCAATCTCCCGTTCCTATCAAAGCTACTCGAACGTGTTGTAGCCTTCCAACTAAAATCCCACCTCAGCTCCAATAACCTGTTTGAACCCTTTCAATCAGGATTCCGGACAAAGCATAGCACAGAGACAGCCCTCCTCAGAATCACTAACGACCTCCTCCTCTCCTCAGACTCCGGCAATCTCAACATCCTCATCCTCCTCGACCTCACAGCAGCGTTCGACACCATCGACCACACCATCCTGCTGTCCCGCCTGGAATCATCCCTCAACATCACTGACACTGCACTCTCCTGGTTGAAATCATACCTCACCAACAGACACCAGTTCATCCACATAAATTGCACTTCCTCCACTGCCCCTCTGAACCAAGGCGTCCCCCAGGGTTCAGTGCTTGGTCCTCTCCTTTTCATCCTCTATATCCTCCCCCTTGGAAAAATCATCCGTCGCCACAACCTCCAGTATCACTGCTACGCTGATGACATCCAACTCTACATCTCCACAAAAACCATCACTGCCACAACTCACTCCACACTCACCAACTGTCTCTCAGAAATTAAATCCTGGATGCAAACAAACTACCTTCAACTGAACAGCGACAAATCTGATATCATCATAATCGGACCCCCATCCCGCACCAACACCACTCAGAACTTCAACCTCACCCTTGACAGCACCACTCTAACCCCCTCTCCTCACATTCGCAACCTTGGAGTAATCTTTGACAGCCAGCTCAAATTCGACAAACACACAAACCATATCACCAGGACCGCCTTCTTCCATCTGAAAAACATCGCCCGCCTCCGCCCCTCACTCTCCTTCCCGGCTGCTGAAACCCTCATCCACGCATTTATCACCTCAAGACTGGACTACTGCAACAGCATCCTGTATGGTTCATCATCCAAAATTCTAAATAAACTACAATACATCCAGAACTGCGCTGCCCGCCACCTCACCCACACCCGCTACAGAGACCACATAATAATAATAATAATAATAATAATAATAATAATAATAATAATAATAATAATACATTTATTTTGGGGGGCGCCTTTCATAACACCCAAGGACACCTTACAGGGTTACAGATTTACAATTTACATTTACAATTTTACCTTACAAATTAAAACAGTGGATTTAGTGAAGTATCAGCCGGGGTAAGACAAGACAAACAACAGGAAATTGACTACAAAAGAACACAAAAGGACACAGGGTACAGATTATAGAGAAAATGCCAGTTTGAACAGGTGGGTTTTGAGTTGGGTTTTGAATGTTGTTATGGAATCAGGCTGTCGGATGTGTCGTGGCAGGGAGCTCCAGAGTCTGGGAGCCGAGCAGCTGAAAGCTCGAGCACCCATGGTTTTGAGGCGATAGCTTGGGACGGTGAGAAGTCCTACGGACGAAGAGCGGAGGGTGCGGGAGGGGGTGTACTCCTGAAGAGATGTAGATGGGGGCAAGTTTATGGACAGCTTTGTATATGAGTAGAATGTTTTTGTAGTCAATACGGTAGCGTACAGGAAGCCAGTGTAGCTGAGTGAGAATGGGGGTGATGTGGTCGGATGAGTTGGTGCGGGTGATGATCCGGGCAGCAGAGTTCTGGATTATTTGCAGTCTATTGAGGAGCTTGATGGGAAGGCCAGTCAGAAGTGCATTGCAGTAATCAATCCGGGATGTGACGAATGAGTGGACCAGGATTTCAGTGCTGGGTTGGGACAGAGATGAGCGGAGTCTGGAGATGTTCCCGAAGATGAAAGAAGGCGGTGCGGGTGATGTTTTTTATGTGTGGTGCGAATGAGAGGGAGCCGTCCAGAATGACACTGAGGCTTTTCACTTGGGCAGTGAATGGTATGGGCAAGCCGTCGATGATGATGTTTGATGCTGGGGTGATATGTGAATTGGTGAGGGTGGACATCACCCCCATACTTCAAAACCTGCACTGGCTCCCTGTCCGTCAACGAATACACTTCAAAATCCTTCTGCTAACACACAAAGTTCTCAATAACCAGGCCCCTCCCTACCTCACCGACCTGATCCACACTACACCCCCTCCCGCAGCCTTCGTTCATCAGAAGCGAACCTCCTCTCTATCCCCACACAAACCAAGCTCCGAACCTGGGGGGACATAGCCTACTCCATTGCTGCCCCCACCCTCTGGAACTCCCTTCCACAACACATCAGAGACTGCACCGACCCCCCCACTTTCAAAACACTGACCAAAACACACCTCTTCAGACTGGCTTTTAATTTGTGAATTATGCTGTGTTTCTGTTTTAATATTTATTTATTTTTTATTTCTATTCTTTATTCTATCATGTTTTATCAAACCACTGTAAAGCGTCTTTGAGCACCTGGAAAAGCGCTTTGAAATCAAATGTATTATTATTATTATTCATTAGAGTTTTGTTTCTCCATTGTTGTTATCAAAAGTCTCTAGAGTTCAAGGGTAAACTGATGTCTTACATTTGAGCAAAACCCATACATAATATTTGAGATGACCTATCACTCTCAATTCATCCTCCAGCGATTGTCACTGCTGTACAACATGCTGTGAGTTTATGGTGTGATGCATGGGTTTGCCCTGCAGTATCATTTAGCAGTGAGGGCCACAATGTGGTTATCGCCATGACAACAAAAACCTCTTGGCAACCGAGCAACTATCTGATGAAGAGAGTGTGGAGGCGAGTATCAACCACTACCGACATGACAATTTCTAATATCTCTCCTCACTTCTCTTTAAACAGACCTCTCTGCACGTCATCAGTGTAGTGCATGACATGCAGCCAGAGTATGTGTTTGTGTGTGTGTGTGTGTGTGTGTGTGTGTGTGTGTGTGTGTGTGTGTGTGTGTGTGTGTGTGTGTGTGTGTGTGTGTGTGTGTGTGTGTGTGTGTGTGTGTGTGTGTGTGTGTGTGTGTGTGTGTGTGTGTGTGTGTGTGTGTGTGTGTGTCGCCTTTGACAAATTGGTGGGACCTAAGGACCTAAGACAAGCAGGTGGAAAATATTTGTTTCCAAATCTTCCATTTGCTCAGACAGGAGCTAAATCTTTCAGTCTCAGAGTTTATTGGCCCCTGAGAGAGAGAAACTGACACAGAAAGAGCCCCTCTCAGTGCTCAGGGGGGAGCCTATGCATATCGGCTTCATATATCTTGAACCACTTCCTGTTTATAGCCCCCCCACACACACGCACACATCAGTGTAAAACAATCATGCAGTACTGTAGATTAAGAAACCCTTTCAGTGACATCACTGGGCGGTGTTGAGCAACCTTAAATATAACTATACTTTTTTCCAGTCACCAACCCACACTTTGTCACACCATCACTCTGCTCACTAACGTACTGTTTCCAGTCACAATGACATTTACAAGTCATAAAATAGCTCAGCTTGTTTTGTAAGGGACATTATAATACATTTGCCTGAACCACTGCAAGCCTGCAGCTACATGTAACTGCTGTTGAGACTGACAACAGTTTGCAGGTGTGTGTTGTCTGCTAAGCTGCTTCACTGCCAAGCCTTGCAAATGTGGATATTATCTGCATTTCTATGTTTTATATTAAATAAAATAATACCATGATGTTTTAGACTGACAAAAAAGAATTCAAAAACATTAGCTCGGACTTTGAAGAACTTGGATGGACATTTTGTACTATAGGTTTTTAAATTACCAAAACGATTAATCACAGATCAGAACAGTTGATGTTGTGATGGTTGCCTAATTTTAGAATTTTTTATATATTATATTTACTTTTTAAATAAGTAAATATATACTTTTTAAAAGTTTTTTAAATATGTTTTAATATTATAAACATATTAAGACAATGAATAAATACAATTATGTAAATAAATAGTATACATATTTTAAAAGTATAAACATCATAAGCAATATGCAATCAATAAATAATTACAAATTAAAACTGAAATAAAATGGATAAGTGTAGAAAATAAATGTAAACACCACACTGAAGCATATCATGTTACTGTTTATATTACACACATTATTTGCAGTTGTTACACAAAAAGTTAGATAAGTAGGAAGAGGGCGGGGCAAAGAAGACGCGGGTGGGTGGGTGGGTGGGTGTAGAAACGTCAGTCTCTCACACGGGTGAAACGTTCAGGTGCGCTTCACCCTCAGAGGTGAAAACTCCTCAAATCGGTGCGATGGATTATATTTTATCTGAGTAGACATTAATTTTAAATAAATCTGAACGAGAGATGTTCGTGGAAAGTCCGGTTGAAGTGAAAGTAAAGATTTACGGTAAGAAAGCTTGCAATTCTTTACGACTGTTGGGCTACTTTTTGCTCCTTCTTGACGAAGTTTTTTGAACCTGTTGCACGAATGGAAAACTATGGACATGCATGATATCTTTTTATATTACAGTAGAATTAGAGTGGAATTAGTCTAAAGTGCGTTTTTTTTAAGATTAATAACCTATAGTAGCTTCAGTCATATCTGAGGTTGCTTTATCACATATATAATTTATATTCTGATTTTCATACTTTTTTAAAACGTTTTTTAGATTTAATTTTAAAAGGTTTGCCAACTTTTTATTATAAGGGAAGCTGTAGTGAGTCACTTACCATTTTCTTGACTACTGCTTTGCTGTTGTTTCTTCAGTTATGAAGTTATAGGTATTTGGCTTTTTACATTGACTTCATTTTGCATTGCATTGTATGTCCCTAAATATTTTTATAATAATCTGATATTAATATTGGTGTCAATGTTTGTTAGATTTTTTTTGCATATAATACTATGTTGTCCCTATGTCCATCAAAGTAATCTCAAATTACATGTGGCTAGCTAATGACTAGCTATAGCCTGGCTCCTGTTACTGCCTTTAATATGAACTGTACTCATGCACACAAAGGGTTGCAACTAACTATTATTCAGTATTGAATTGTCTGCTGTACTTTTACGCTTGATTAAGTTAGTTTTAGACAATAAAATGTCATTAAAAAAAATAAATCCTAGTTTCTGAAAGTCTAATTTAAATATCTAATCAACTTGTCGTTGCCTCACTTATGTTATGCCAATGAACTGTTTTACCCAGTTAAAGGTGTGGTAGGTAATTTTGGAGAAATCAGCTCGAGTGCGCTCGACTTTGAAAGTAACAGCCGGAAAAAATCTGCCACTTCCTTACAGAGCTCCTCCTCCAACACACACGAACGCGCACATGACCAATGATGGCACGAGATCAGTTTGTGCACAGACGGAAGGCTGACAGGCAGGTAGGCCATCCAGTTACTTTAGCCGGCTCAGATGATTGGTCGTGTTTTTTACAGCGCCACGGCTTCCACAGATGAAATATTTTTATGGATTTTTTGTCAAAGCACTTCAGATATTCATTGCTATCGGGATGTTAAGAGCATTCCATGGAATATAACAAAAAGTGTATCTCGAGACGGTTTCTCAAATGTACCTACCCCACCTTTAAATATAGATGTTATGTACATTATATTGTGTGCTAGAGACATATACATTTTAGTATGGCAGTGCATGTACAGTCTAATCTATTTAATCCAAACCTTTGTTTCCTTGACACAAGATTCTCTTTTTTATCCTCTTAATCAAAAAGATACATAACATTAGTGTTCAAATGCCTTTTTGGGAGCAACATAACTGTATGCTGACAACTTCATGTCCTCTGTGGTGTATTCACAGAAATAAACGAACAACATCGCTTCCTGTGGGATTAGAAGTATATTAGTCATCAGATGTTTCCATGCACATCTGAACTCATGAGCCAAAGAATGTAGGAGACTGACTAAACAGAAAGCTTAAATATGCAGCAGACTTTACTCTCAGTGTTTGGGCCTGCAGTACTGAGATAAAAACCCAACTTCACCACAGCCTGAGATACTGACATGCAGCACAACCACAATTACGCTATTGTGTCTGTTTATGGCTAGGGTCGTTTTAAAGCATAACCCTGCTCACATAACTGATATTCTCTTTTCTAGGGTTATAACTGTGTACATTAATGCCGGGAAATTAAACTCGTAGTTTGAATACATTTTGCAGTACTTTTTAGTGCAAAGTCGTTTTTGCCATTTTCTGTGTATTAAGCGACTTAAACTAAAAACAATTTTAGGGTGTAAATGAAAAGTAAGAATTGCTTCTATACTGTAGATAAACCAAATTGACCATACCTACATCCTTTCTACAAGTATACTGTATTTATAACATATATTTTCTTTTATTACATATTATACTTGTGTACAGTTTGACCTGCGAATAAGTCGGCACCTTTTTATTTAAATGGCATTTTCTGCTGGCATGTTGTTTTTTAAATACATATTGTTATATTTTAGTATCACATATACATTGAGATAACATTGACTCTCAGTAGTGAGTAAAAAAAAGTTGTAAATGGTAAAATAACTGACATAACTGAGTATTGCTTTAACCTTAAGGTACAGTCAGAGAGCCTATTGCAAATTGTAATTGTTAATATCATAGAACTTTATTTTAAAAGCTAAAACCTTTATTTTTATTGATGTTATTTTATGTTTATTCTTTTAAGGACCTTTGTAACTGATAATCGTAATAAGAGAGTATCACCGTATACCGTGACACCGAGATCTTTTCAGAGATCTTCTCCGTACCGTGACATTTCCAACGTGTTTTGCCTTGTCTTACCTTTGTGCTGCCTTAGGACAAAAAGGCAAGCACTAACACTAATCCCCCTCTCTCAACTGTCCTATCAGCACTTTCAACAACTGGTATAAGGCATAATAAACAAACAGGGGGAAACTGTACCAATAACAATGGCTGGTATTATCACCCCTATAGTACGCCCACACAGAGACAGTGCAGGTACTGTGCAAGCCGGAGAGGAAGCATGTCCAACAGCAATGTGGATCTCACATTGTGTCCTCTCAGATAGCACCAACCCGGGGAGTATTCACTTTCACTCAAGGACAGTGGACTACTCAGGGCTTGAATTGATTCGGATTACAAAAAACGCTGAAATTTGAGGCTTCTACGTAAATGGGAAAGCATTGATGTGAGAGAGGATCGAGTTTGAATGTCCCCCTTTTTTTTATTTCAAAGATCTGTATCCTCGGGGCGTGACGTAAATCGAAGCGACGTCCAAGTCACTTCAAACTGTGGGGCTGTGAGGAGAAAGGGAATGAGAAGAAAGACAAATGACAAATGTAAGACTTGCTGAGTGAAACGAGATGAGGGGAGAGCCAGACTGAATTTCGCAACAACAAAAAACGTGTGACAGATTTTCAGCCTCAAAAAGTGACTGATTGTAACGATGAAAAAGCGTCGGGATTGATAATGAACCATCATTACTGCGGTGCTGATGATGGATTTGTTTATCTTCCGGCCAATGATGCAAAAAGAGATTCATATTTATTATAAAAGGGAAGATTTTGTCTCTTTCCACACGAGATTGCTTCTTCGTCAGTTAATTAGATGGATGGGTCGGTCGCTTTGTGCGCTCACCGACTCCATTCAAAGCAAATTAAACCCGTGTCACATAATAGTGAGTCAAAGAAGAACAAAGGGGAGAACGGTAAGAAGCACGATAATAAATACTTTGAGGCATTTTTCATCCACAGGCGTTGTAACTTTTGTCCATTTATCACCCACACAACAGCACTACTCAGCTCACTTGTCAAGTCGGCAGAATATTGCATTACTGTAGAAGAATCTGTTTGACACTGACTATACATTCTGCTTTTTCCTCCCACTCTTTTTTATTTCTCACTTCATTCTCCGCCCTCCAGGTTTCTAATGACTGACCTTTTCTCACACTCTTCATTCCTCATTTTCTGATTCAAATGCCACTTTTCTCCTCTTCTCTCTCTATGGCTCTTAGTTTGGGGATCCTAATCTTTCTCTCCATTAACTAACCTATCCCTCACTTGTTCTTCTTCTTTCTTTTTTCTATTTCCTGTTTCCCTCTTCTTCTTCTCTCCTGTCATGTCTGTATCCATGAGGAATCAAGTCCAGCGCCGGCGCTCCCTGGGTCCAGTTTCTCCCAAACGCATCTACAGAAACCTGTCCGTCAGACTGAGGGGCGGAGAGTCATCTGTTTCCAGGGAATTGGACACAACCAAACATTTCAGCAAGTCTGCAGATTCTGTGAGATATCATAAAGTGGAACTGTTACGTATCTTTGTAGGCCGACTCGGAAGTTAGCATCTCAAGGGCTCCTTTGGGAAAAAGCCAATGGGATTTTCCCAGCGTGACGACATTTAATTGTTTCATTTGGACGCTTGTTAGCAACCAACGTTTTTAATAGAAGCATCAGGCATTTACCGGGGTATTTACTGACATCGTAGAACATAACGTAGAAATCTCTTAAGCTTGTCAGTAAATACCACAGACCTTATTTCAGGAATTTAACCAAACACACTTTAAAAGAAGCATTGACTTCCAGATAAGGCAACCAGAACTGCTAAAATGCTAGTTATTTCCAGGTTTTAGGACTCATTCCTGCACCACTCAATTTGATTAAAATAGTGATTACAGTAGCAACCGCTGTTTTAATGACACTTAAAAGCTCCAGACATTCACCAGTGGGGTATTTTAGTGACGTATTCCATATCGTAGCACAAAACGTGAACATATCTTCAGCGTGTGTTAATCACAGACCTTTTGACTTCCCGGCTGAACCACAAGTGGTAAAATGCTAACTCATTCCCAGGTTTAAGGACTCATTCCTGCACCACAATATTTCAAGGTTGGGTCTGAAATGTCCTCTGGCAGGGTTGTAGATTATTTTTTTATTGGAAGATCTTATTTTGACATTACATAACTCTGTTTAGCTATGAATACATTTCCCCAGGAGACACTGATTTATCATTTGATGTATGTGTCCTCCTGTCTCCATACAGCAACTCCCTTCCCTCATAAAATAAATCTCTCTCGTTTGATCTCCTCTTTCCTCACCCGAACAATCCTTTCCTCTCCCCTTCTCCCCCATTAGTACAAGACCTTGTGGGAAGCAGTGGAAAATGAGGATACTTTGGCCGTACAAAGCCTGCTGTCCAGAGACCACAACCATGCTGCAGGAGGAGGAGGAGGAGGAGGAGGAGGAGGAGGAGGAGGAGGAGGAGGAGGAGGAGGAGGAGGAGGAGGAGGAGGAGGGGGAGGGGGTCTGTGGGAGAGAGGGGAGAAGAAGGAGAAGGACTGGGAGAGAGAGAGGGAGAGGGGGGTGAACAGGGTGAGCGAACAGGGCCTGGTCCCCCTGGACGTCGCTGCCCTTACCCACAATTCCCCTCTCCTCCATGTGTTGACGAAGGCGGGAGCCCGACATAACCCTACATGTAAGATTTTTAAATGTTATACAGTTGTGCTGGTGGTCAGTGGTGGGATGTTATGAAGAATATTTACTCAGGTATTGTATTAAAGGTGGGGTAGGTAATTCACCTCAGAAACACACTTTGTTATATTCCATGGAATGCTCTTAACATCCCGATAGCAATAAATGCTTTGACAATAAATACATTAAAAATTAATCTGTGGAAGCCGTAGCACTGTAAAAAGCACGACCAATCATCTGAGCCGGCCCGGCTAAAGTAACTGGATGGCCTACCTGCCTGTCAGCCTTCCATCTGTGCACTAACTTATCTCGTGCCCTCATTGGTCATGTGCGCGTTCGTGTGTGTTGGAGGACGGGGCTCTGTGAGGAAGTGGCAGATTTTTTTCGGCTGCATAGTTTCAAATTCTAGCGCACTCGAGCTGGTTTCTACATTCTTGACTACCCCACCTTTAAGTATTGATTAGATTAGATAAAATGTACTTTATTTATACAACATTGGGATTTTTTTGTCACAGCAGTTTGTTAACATACATTACACTTGAGTTAACAAAATAATCAAAGAAGAAAGAATATATACATGTCAACATGTATAGAAAATATATAAATCAATAAAATATTTGAAGTATACACTTTTTTGCAGAAATAGCAACATATTAATTAAGAGGAATGCACAAAATATGAAAAATAGAGATGACACAAATTAAAATGTACAAAGCACACTATAAGTAGCAGTTTCAATATTTTAGAAAACCAAGGGTAAGATGTAGAAATGAGTCTGATAGCAGCCAGGTAATGAAAGTAAAAGTATATATTGCACAAGTTATTTACATATTTTGTCTAACTAAGAGATAGCAGCCAGTTATAACAATAATCTTAAAAGGGACATATTGCATAACAGAGGTGTTACTGATGCCAGTACCTTTGGTAGTAAGTAAGATTTTGAATGCGGGACTTGTAACCGAATATTTTTCACAATTTAGCTAGTTAGTAAAATATCACTCGTCACCGGCTTGAGCTTCAATATCAGGATACATGTATTTATTATCCTCCAAGAATGGCAGTAGTCATCACATACAGAGCATTTGGTCCAACTAGTTCCTGAACAGTGTCCTTCAGATGCTGATATACAAGAGAGGGAGTTACACAGTCACAAGATGGAGGAATACCGGTTCAAAGCAGTATTCAATGCTTAGTTCAGATTAGCTAAGGCCCACGTAAGCAATAGACATGACAGTCATATGTGTATCTCCATAGAGGCTGAATCATCATGTTAATCACATAGCTATCATATGCCTAAAACAGTCCTGATGCTCTTCTAGGTAATCATACATCCTGTCATGTTCACAGCTACAGTTGGGATACCTTTGTAGCATGTGCTACTCTGATATTTGGAAGAGCACATTCAGTCTTCTCCCAACAGCTACTTTTACTTAAGCAAAACGTCTGAGAAGTGAATGGATTTAATTAAATGCAAAAATATTCAGAATCTGTCCTTTCTCTCGCTCTGTCCTCGCCTGTTTCCCCTCCCTCTCAGTGTGCCGACCGGCAGACTGGGGATTCAAGCTGGACGCTCTGGTGGCGCTGGCGGGTAAACGGGTGGAGGAGAAGCAGAATGAGTTATCGAGGAAGGCGGGGGCAGGGCCTCAGGCTCAGGCTGACGTCCAGAGACAAGTCCGCCTCTGGAGCCTCCGGCTGCAGCTGTACTGCCGGATGAGACAGAACTTCCACAACACAGGTCGGTGCTCTCGGGTCAGCTCGTGACATCTTATTGAAGTACAGCTAGGGACACAGGCATTTTAAGTGCCTTGCGTACATAGGGTGACAGTGGCTCAGGAATTAGAGCAGTCATCCACCAATCAGAAAGTCAGTAGTTTGACCGCACCCCTGCAGTCAACGTGTAGATACTTAAGGGTCCCCTATTATACTGTTTTTCATCAATATATTACAAGTCTCAGATATATTCAGAACATGTCTCTGAAGTGTCCAAACACCAAACAGATCATTGCAGCATTACCCATAATCCCCTCTGTTTCAGCCCTGTTTCCAACGTGCTGATTCTCTGTTACTTTAGATCAGGGATCACCAACCTTTTTTAGGATGAGGGCTACTTTCAAAAAATAAAACAAGTCGTGAGCTACTTTTACTCCTCTTTTTTTGTTTTATGCAGTGTATATATTTAGCACATTTTAACATTATTATATGCTGACCTTTAACCTTTGTGTGCTGTTTGGGTCTGTGGGACCCATTTTCAGTGTTTACTAAAATAAATGTATGCAATTTCATTATTTTAACTTGGGGGTGGATCTCACCTCTTCTAGGGGGGTCCTCACCTCCTCTGGGGGGGTCCGGGGGCATGCACCCCCGGTGAAATGCATCAATCTGGTGCACTTTGAGCACAACATGAATTTATGGATACAGCTCTCAACACTCATGAAAGGGAGCTGTATACACAACCAATAACAAATCATTTAAACTTGTTTATTCTTATCTTACGTTAGCATTATTTCTTTTTATTTATGCATATTTTACTAATCATTCCCCTTTTAAACTGTTTTTTTTACTGTCCTATAGTACACATTGGAATGATTTCTTACTTTATCTATATTAAATAGATAAAAGTGTGCTCTCCGTAGCTCTCTCGCTCTCTCTCTCTCTCTCTCCCTCTGTCTCGCTCGCTCACAGAGGCTGTGTGCTCCTCCGTGGCGATGACGGCTTGCGTTAAAAAAAACAAAAACATATTTGTAAAGTGGGGACACAAAAACGGGATTTCGAAAAGTGCGGGGGACATGCCCCCCCCCCCCCCCTGTCCACAGTGGAGATTACGCCATGCGTGAGTGTGCGTCAAGTGGAATAAATATATATGCAAGTCACAACACACAGAGTAAAACTCTGCGCCTCATGTGCTGTATAGGCTGGCATGATAGGCTGTTCAATGGGGCTGATGTGTAGATTCTGCCAGAAGGAAAATCAGCGGGGAGGTGCCACATTGCTTTTCTTCCCGACTGCAACGCTGGTTCCGCAAATCAAGCAAGAACGTGATTGGTCGATATTCATTGTCATTGTCATAGATACTTTTAATTACATTTTCTTTTTTGTTTTATGTATTTTATACATTTCGGATTTGCTTGGCGAGCTATTTTTAGAACATGCACCGCGGGCGACTCACGTTGCCCCTGCGAGCGACTGAGTGCCCGCGGGCACCGTGTTGGCTACCCCTGCTTTAGATGAACATAAGGAGCCCCTCCCCACGCCCCTCTGAGAGAGATTTGGTTACAAAGAACTCAATGGTGCTCTAGGAGGAGGTTCAGGTGATAAGGTGGGGGGTGGGGGGTTACCTTGGTTGCTGATTGGCTAATGGTTACACAAGACAAAACATCGTTATGACATCACAAAGTGGCCAAAATCTGATCAGCTCATTTTCAGACAGGTTTTTATAGAAATGGATCAAAAAGAGAGAAAATCTTTGTTCCTGAAACTTTCAGAGTCTCTTTCCACAGAGGGGACACATGTTGATGTAGAAGAGACATGAAGAAGAGGGGACACATGTTGATGTAGAAGAGACATGAAGAAGAGGGGACATATGTTGATGTAGAAGAGACATGAAGAAGAGGGGACACATGTTGATGTAGAAGAGACATGAGGAAGAGGGGACACATGTTGATGTAGAAGAGACATGAAGAAGAGGGGACACATGTTGATGTAGAAGAGACATGAAGAAGAGGGGACACATGTTGATGTAGAAGAGACATGAAGAAGAGGGGACACATGTTGATGGAGAAGAGACGTGAAGAAGAGGGGACACATGTTGATGTAGAAGAGACACGAAGAAGAGGGGACACATGTTGATGTAGAAGAGACATGAAGAAGAGGGGACACATGTTGATGTAGAAGAGACATGAAGAGGTGGATTTTGATAATAGGTGATCCTTAAGATACCTAAATTGCTCCCGATGGCCAACAGTGTGTGAATCTGTGTGAATGTTATTTTCCCTGAGCACATTGTATGGATGGGATGTGAATGGGTGAATGCTGACATGTTAAAGCGATTTTAAAAGGTTGTTCAAACTGAAATAGCGCTTTATAAAAGCACTCAATTCACCATTTGAAGAAGCATTTAGATCCTTTACTTACAGTGGAAACATCTTACTGTTATCCCGTCCGTCCGGATCATATTGATCACTATATGCAGATGATAAGCATATAATAATACATTTTCTTTTTCTTTATTTCTTATGTGGATAACGTTTCTTTGTTTAAGTGGACCACGCAAGGTACCCTGAGGAACACCAAGTTTTGCTTCTGCGCCTTGTCACGTTTTTTGGCAGTTTGTCATTGGGGAATGAAATCTGTAATCCTCAAAGTAACTATTGCTGTCAGACAAATGTAGTTAAGCAAAAATGAAAATATTTATGTGTAGTAGAATTGAAAATAGAATAAAATGTAAATACTGAAATAAAGTTCCTTAAACGTGTAAGTAGAGAAAATGTACTTTCATCACTGCTTGCAGGAAAATCTGGTATTTTTGCATTTTATCTGTACATTTTAACCCCAATCTCAAGAGAGAACACCTATACATCACAGCTGACAAGACCTCAGTGATCAGGTATTCAGGCCAATCTCTCGCTTTGAATTTACTGATTTCCTGTCTGGACTCTTGTAACTCCCAGCTGGCCTCTCCTGTCTCTCCGGCCTCTTTTCAACTCATCCAAAATTCAACAGACTGCCTTGTCATCGCCCTTTCCAAATCATACATGCCCTCCACCAGCTGCCGGTGTCTGCTTGGATCAAATTAAACCTTGGTGCTGGAGGAAAGAAACCACACACGGAAAAAGCTCCAAGACTTTGGTGCAACCTATTTCTAATACATCGAGCATCTTCGCTTACATTCCCTGGACCGACCTGTTTAAATCCTCTTTCTCTTGGCTTTTAATTGGTTCAACTTGTCATGTTTTTGAAAGGATTATGTGACTCTGTATCTACCTAAAGTGCTCTGTTCAAACTTCTTTACTTAGCTGTCAATTAAATTCTCTTTAATGTACTTTACATTCTCTTCCCTGTTTTATTATTACAGCATTATAGTAAATAGCGTCAGAAAATAAAACCCTCTCTCTTTTCCTCCGTACCCAAATCTTTTAAAAACAGGTGTACAACGAGCGGATACAGATTTGCTGCCGATCTGACGTCAAATCGGCGGTGGACCCACAGAGAGTTGCTATCAGAAACAATGCCTGACGTGTTTTGTACATAATCTCGTCTTTGTTTACATTAGCAAGCCTCGCTAACACTCGGAGCTAACCTGTACTGGAGAGCACATGTGTTTAAAAAGCAGGAAATAAAAAAGTACTCACCTTGTGATAAACCCGCAAGAGAAAAAGCATTTGAGCTCCATACTGTTTCAGAAATAATCCTTGATGTGGTTTAGAACAGGATGGCATTTAATCACAGCAGAATTTAACTTTATCTCCGGTAGAATTCTGATTAGGCATTAGCTCAGCCTCCTCTTTTTTTTCTTTTTTTAAAGCTAAGGACCCAAAATCCGCGTTTCTCTAACAAGGCTTCAAAAGAGGGGTTTGAGCAGTATGAGGCATGGCTACAATGGGGGATCTGTTTGGGATTTGAAGCACAGACATGTTTTGTATAGGTATGGCCCTACAATATATTTTTCCAATATAGCATGATAGGTCCACTTTAAGATAAATAAATAAGATGAAAAAAGACAAGATAAGTTAAGATAATTAAAGATAGGAAGCAACAGCTAAAAACACTAACATATATGCTGATTTGGATAATTATCAATATGTTAAAAGTCTATAATGTCTATGTGCATTCTTAGGAAATTAGGCTTATACTCTTATTATTATAAATCTCCCTGGATAAGAGTGTCGGCTAAATGTTAAAAATGTAAAATATAAATGTGTTTTCATCTATTCACCTCTTGGCTAGTGCTGAGGTAATATTAATATTGAGATATTTTGTTGGTTAAAAACTGTTTTTATTAGTTCTATTCATAGGAAAGCAAGTCAGAGTGCAGGAACAGCAACATAAAACCCACAGAGCTAGGAGAGAGTCCGTGTCTCGGGGCAACACAGAGCTTGGAGAGAAAAAGCTATACATTTCAACAAGACACAGTGGATGGATAGGTTGATGGCCAGGATAACGAGAATCTTGAGGAAAGAAGGAAATAAATAATGAATCCGGTTTGTCCACTGAGAGTTGGCCTGACACTGTAGCTGTTTTTTTCCTATGCAACACTAACACTTAAACATACATCAGTGTTACATGTGTGGGAAGTTATTATCTACGCCAAGGGGTTTCCGTTTCTGTTTATCTATCAGCAGGAAGACGGAAACACAAATGTCCGGATTTGAGCATTGGCTAAAGAAGAACCAATTATATTTTTGAGCCGATCTGAATGACGGAGCACATCATTGAGGATTATTTTTTTTTGCTGTGTTGCAACCCAGTCTCACTGCATTTCGTGTTATCGTCACGAAAGTAATCTATTGATTCGTGTTCACCAACACGATTACCCCCTTTTTTTCGTGTCACACAGAACAATTTTATAAGCAATGTATTTCTATTGGTAGTATGTTTCGTGCCTGCACCACATCATAACAAATTAGAAGGAAAAACAGATTTAAAAAATACAGATTTCAGTATTCTGAGGCTATGAGCCCCATTTATTTTCCTCACGGACGGCAAGAAAATTATACAATTTAAAATAAAAACAATAATCGTGGCTTGATATTGAGTAAGAAAATGTTTTTATGAACCACACAGCTTCCAAGTCCCGACCGGACAAAAATACGTGTTGCAGGCACGAAACATACTACCAATAGAAATACATTGCTTTTAAAATCGTTGAGTGTGAAACGATAAAAAGGGGAAAATCGTGTTGGTGAACACGAATCAATAGATTAAATTAATTTCGTGACTATAACACGAAATGCCGTGAGACTGGGTTGTGTTTTCTTCTCGGGTCTGAAGGGTAGAAATTCCTGTGAACTCAAGTCGTAACAAACATTTGGGAACAACTATCTGGGCTTTCCCAGATTTTTGAAGCATAAATGCAATCTTGTAAAAAGCCACCAACGCTAAGCTAAAGGCCGCTAATGTTCAGTGTGATGGTCTCATTTAGCGACTTGTTAGCACGCAGTGTTATGACCCATAAAAGCTTCAGACATTCACCAGTGGGGCGTTAAACTTAAACATCCTTCTTAGCTTGTGTTAACAAAAGACCTTATTTGAGGCATCTAATCACAACTTGGACTTTGAGACGAGGAAACAGGAAGTGCTAAAATGCTAACTCGTTTCCTGATTTTCATTCCTGCTCCTCTCTCGAAGACCATATACAGTAAAATCATTCCAATACAATTATCATTCTCTGTGGTTATATTCATTATCATTTACCCTCAGAATAAGTAGTGCTTATTTTGAACATTTGTCTGTCTTAATGTTTCTCCCAGATCTCCCCGGGCCTCCCAGTCACGTGTCCATTCTGGTGACCAGCACCTCCTCTTTGTTTGTGACCATCAAAGAGCCGGAGGGAAACACCGTGGGGCTCATCACCCGCTGCAGAGGTGGGTGGTGAAAAAGAGTTTTAATAAAAGTCATCAAGACTTGAATATACAATAGATGATGGGATGGAGATATATTAATTATGTAGGAGGCATGAGCAAAACTAAAGAGAGAATTTAGCAGCTCAATAAAGGATTAATATAATCAAGGTCACACATAATTTAGCCTGACAGGAATAAAAGCCTCATATTTATGCAAGTCTTTTAGCTTCTCTGTTTGGTTTAACAGCTGCATAAATGTCATACTTTGCAGTCAAGGAGATTAAGCCCACGTACAGCACGTTCCCGAAACTGTAAACACTCAAATCCTCAGTTCCCTCTGAGTAAAGCCAGAGAATAACCTGACAGAGGGATTGTTTTGTGTTCACAGTGGAATGGAGCTCCGCAGTCAGCTTCAAACGCATCCTCGGCTCAACACAAGTCACAGAGACCAAGAACCCAACCTTCAGTATCAAGGGGCTCACAGCAGTAAGTCTTAAAGTATTTTCAAATACAGCACACACAGCAGAATCACAGTTGGACTCCAGTTACACACTTGATCACTTGCCAAATCAGAATAGATTGCAACTGCAGTTGGACTTCAACAGCAACGACTGCACTTTGAAAAAAATACTGATTCCTTCCAATCCAATCCAACTTGATTTATAAAGCACTTTAAAGCCTCCAGACCAAAGTGCTGTACAGAGAGATACATACAATATAAAATCACACAGCTCAGCTCAGCTCACAAAACATACAAATAAGTATAAAATCTCATAAAAGGTACACACACAAAACAAACCAGAATAAACATAACAATTACAAAATACACCTTCCTACAAACCTAAAGATTGTTGCTGTTCAACAAGTGTGCTACAAAATGTATTAATGTCATGATTCAACAACAAAGTAACGCTATTCATTTAGCACGAAGTTCACACGTAGTTCCCCTGATCCACTTAGTTAGAATCTAAAAACCTCAAATTGTCGCCAAATAATTGTATTTATTAATTTAATATTTCAAGAATAACATCTACATAAATATAGGCATTAAATAAATGTATCATGTACATTAACTTCTCTGTATATCTCAACAGTCTTAGCTCCTATTTCAATTGGTATTGTAATGCATACTGTTACTGACAAAACAAATACTGAAAACAAAAGAAAAAGCTTACAGAAAGATTTATTTTGCACAATAACAAATACATAATATACATTTAAAATACAATTAACGTTCCACCTTAGCTTATTCATTATACAAATGACCAAAAAGTATGCATGTACTGATCAGTAACTTTAAAAATGTCTTCACATAGTTTCCAAACTCGGTAATCATCTGCCCTTACCCCCATTACATCGCCTAAAAGTGTATATGTTGAAGACCCTTTAAAAATCCTTATGTCCCCTCACCACTTTTCAACACTGAGTGACGCCCACATCAGCTCTAGGCTTCACTCAGACTACATGTACCAAACCACTTTCCATAAGAGAACACTTACACCACTCAACTGCTTTACCTAACCAGATGAATGTATAATGACGGCAGCATCTGGCTTTCAATGTCCAGGAAAGGACGAGCTTAATGAATGCTGATCATTTGGCGATCTGCTGCTTTTTCTCCAACCGCAGGGAGTGCATTACTTTGTGAGAGTGAGTGCCTACAATGTGAAGGGATGGGGTCCGCCTCAGCACTCGACCCCTCTCAGCGCTGCCCCCTCCAGTGAGTACTCTGAACTGCACACTTTGATGAATGTGGCCTCGCTGCTTTGAAAATAAGCTCTTTTTATTTCTCTCTCCGTCCCCAATGTGATGAAATGACTCGGCTGACTTCAAACTCGATGTGAAAAAGTGGAATCCACTCATGGCTGCTAGATTAATTAATTATTAAAATGTGGAGAATGAAAGATGTCACCGTGAGTCAATGGGCCTGGTGCTCGTGTTTGAATGGGGTTTATAATATCTGCTGCATGCCATCGACTCTCTCTCACGCTTCATTACATGCTGTTACCTTTATGCTGTTAAATTCATTTTTGAAATTGAGGATAAAGACAAAGAAGTATTAATGTAAATCCAAATACATTAAGAACGTAGAGTGGTGCAGGAATGAGTCCTAAAACCTGGAAATGATTTAGCATTTCAGCACTTCTGGTTCCCTCATCTCAAAGTCAATTGTCTTTTTAATGGCTTTTTGGTTAAATGCCTGAAATAAGGTTTTAGGATCAAAAGATTACTAGATTTTGACTTTGTGATCTACAACATAACATACGTCAGTAAACATCTGAAGCTGTCATTGATTAAAGAGGTGTTTGCTAACAACTTTCTAAATGAGAGGACTAACACAGCGTCCACACGGCGGCGTGCGTTGAAGCTTGCCGGCGGGCGTGTCTGAAACTCGACCAACACCCAATCACATGCATCTCCCACCCGGACACACAAGCACGCGGTTTGATTGACTAGAGCTTGTACTGTCATACGATTTGATTGGCTGACGCTTCCGTCGAAGCTTCAAAAAGTTGAACATTGCTCAAGTTTTGAAGCGGCAACGCGAGCAAAGCGAAGCTCCCACAATGCAGTTCGGCAAAGTGTGACGTCACCCCATTCAGTGCAGAAGCATTGAAGCGCTTCCACGCACGCCGCCGTGTGGACGGGCCGTAATGTCATCACGGTGAACGTTAGCCGCTTTTAGCTTAGCGGTGGTGACGTGAAGTCAACTTTTTACTTCTGGAGTATGCATTTACACTTCACCTATTATAAAGTGGTGTTAATATGTGGAGATTACCCTGCTGAACAAAACGTATAAGTATCATAAACATCAACAACTTGTTTTCTTCAATATTCCAAGGGAAAAATCCTATTGTCTTTTTGTCAAGGGAGCGCTTATACCCCTCATATTTCATCACTGCATCACTCTATTACCAAAGTAGTGACAGAGAGATATTCAATATTTTGCAGTTTCACTTGCATGAAATCAGGCCAAAGTGAATCAGCACACACAGACATTCTGTAAAGCGATGGCTCTCTTCTCCTAATCACTGAGATAGGAACATTCAGATCTCAGGTCTTGCCCACAAATGAGTTATTGATGTCTTCAATGGTTTTGCCTAATTGTATAAGAGATGATTTGTTCCTCTCTTTCTCCCTGTGCAGGTTGGAGAGAGTGCATCGGTGTGAAGTCGCAGTTTAGGAATCATGAGGGCCTCGTGAGGAAACTGCTGGAAGACGCCAGAGAACCACATTACAGAGAATTCTGCCTAGGTAACAGAAACTTTACAATTGCTTATACAGTTCTGGGGACCAAACATGAAACTGCATAAGAAAATATATCATACAACATATGAAAACCTTGGTTGTCAAATGTAATGTTGTAATATATACATATTTACCGTGAAGTGAAGTGGAATTGAAGTCCCAATTTCCTCCTTTTTTCTATTACAATCCATCACATTAAAGGTCCCATGTCATGGCCATTTCGACTGATCATAATTCCATTGTTGAGGTCTACTAGAATAGATTTATTGTGCAATTTTCCAAACTCACATTGGTTTCTCAAACAGCATCTCTGTATAGTATGTGTATTCACTCTCTGTCCTAAACGGCTTGTTAGAGCTCCTGCCCCCCCCCCCCTCCCTGTGAGCCCACTGTGCTCTGATTGGTCAGCTCGCCCACTCTGTTCTGATGAGATCACCACCGTTACAGCGGAACATCAGTGATTATGTGTTACCATGGCGTTAGCAACCAGAAAATGACACCAGTAATGACAAACAGATGAGAATGCTGCGTGGGGTCTGGGTGCCGCGTTGGCGGGACGTTGCGGGGCTCGCTGCTGTGAGGAGCGGACAGTGTGAGCTGGGTTAATTTCCTGCTTGCTGCCTGGGGTCTGCAAGACAGCTAGAATGGACGCGGGAAGGGGGGGTGCTGAGGGGGCTGCAGCACCCCCATCTGCGAGGCTCCACTAGCACTCGCACCCCCAAACGCGGCGCACCTACAGTGTAAGCGCGCCCAATGGGTCCATTTGGGTATGGGCACGTCACTATACCCAGGAAGTAAAAAATGGAAAAAGAGAAATCTCCAACGAGGCGTTCTGGGGAAGCATAGACAGGTATTTTCTGTGTTAGAGTTTTACTCGCTACAGGGTGTACTTTGAGGGTTTGTGACTTTGCAGACCGTTTACATGCAGAAAAAGCTACATAACAACAAGGGGACGGGGAATAACCGGAAAAGCATGACATGGGACCTTTAAACTCCTGAGAAACACTTTTGCCGTGGATACTTCATCAGGTACTAACTAACTATTGAATAATCTACCATCCTCTGCTTAACGCCCCCTTACGGTATTTCCAACCTCGGTCAGAATTGCTTTTAAATGTAAGTACAGAAGGTGTAAAATAGTGTTGACCTTTTCTTTTATTTCAAGAATAAAGTCAGAATTTAAAAAATAAAGTCCAAATCTTCAGAATCAAGTTGAATAATCATTTTGAAAATAAAGTAAAATACCTTAAGTTCAATTTAATTCCCAACATTTGAATTTGTTCCCCTTATTGCGGTATAAATGCACATCCTTCTCATCAGTTTCTGTATTAATGACTGACCCTAATTCTTCTTCTTTCTTTCTGTAAGTAAGAGATTGGTCAGTAAGCCCCAAGCCTGTTTTTCAGGTCTAAGGCTCGAAAATAACATTTCCAGAACAAATGACCATATCTTCTAAAAGGGGAAAATTAATAATCTTTTTTCTCAAAGTAACGATAAACATGTGAGTTGGATGTAGAAAAGTCAGAATCAATATAGATGTTTTTTATTTTAAAAAAAATTCAGATTGAACATAGTAAACAACTGTAAATTATAGTGTCCGTCCAAAAATAATTTTTTACTTATAGTGAACACTAACCTTGGATGATGGGATGGTAGACTAAAAGCTTTAGTATCAAGATTGATGCAAAACAAGTGAAATTTGACCTTTTTTAGAGAGATTTAGCAAAAAAACCCACTTCTGGGGTCATTTGGGTGGATTTGACCCATCCTTGGCCCCCTTGGTCGATTTTGGTGATTGACATCTCTTTTTAACCGCTCGAGCCAATGGAATCGAGGGGAACTCCCACATACACACGTTGCCAAATAAGAAGTGAGAGTGATGTGTAGCCAAAACCGGAAGCTGCGATAACTCTGGTGGCTACCATTAGCAGCTAACTTTTATTCTCCGATTTTTACATAAAAATGGAATTATGGATTATAAATAATAATTCAAAGTAACAGACACTATTAACCTATGGATTAACCTTCAGCCGCGCTTTTCTCGTTTTAATGCCATTGAACACGACTTTTGATCAGAATAACAGTTAAGGTGAGACGATGTCCAGTTTTTGCTCCGTAATGCTACGTGTTGTGATGTCTGTGTTTGCTTCCCCTGTCACGAGTTCTGATCGCTCAGTGATGATCCTATACCTATATAATCTGTGGAGTCTCAGCTTTAATCGGATATCTTGTATGTGCAGTTACGATAAGTAATAAGGGTATCTTTATCTTGAGTTCTGTGCCAAATGCGTTAGCATTTTTCCGCTCAGGGGTCATTTAGATGCTTCTTATGAGACTTGTGTTTTGTTTTGGTAAAAATGGTTCGTATCATCAGTTAGCTGAGATTCTTCCCGTTAATCTGGTATAACACATTAATAGGTTTTTAAATATTAAGATGCCCTGACACACAGTGTCGTGAAAAAAAGGGAAGGGATCTTTGGGGCTAACAGGACAATGAACAATTGTTATGATGCTTTGTCACATGGTTTTATTCTTATTTTAAACCGTTTTATATCAGCTGCATGTACTGTATCATCCCTTATCATGACAGAAAAAGCAGTTTCACCTCCGTCACCTTTTCATATCCTGTATGTGCTCTGAGCTCAGTGATTTTACTTTGACAGGTAAAGTGTTTCTGACTGATCCGTCTCTCCTCCACAGAGAACTCTAAGCCCCTGAGTCCCAGCAAGCGCCTGTTTGTGTCTCGAGGCATCAAGCAACTGTTCCAGTCCGCCACCAAGTTTGTTCGTCTCCTGCAGAGGTAGCGCTCCATCTGTCTCACCTGACCCTCTGTGCCTGCAGGGTGTGGGGAGTAACTGTATTGAATGTGATGTGTGTACAGGCGTGGAAACTGCAAAGTCCAAACTCTCGACGACATGAAAGCTGCTGCAGTGGCACTGGCAGGATTAGTAATGGGGTCATTTGAACTGTGTGAAGGGGCACGTTAGGGATCAAAGCTTCTTCCACACCAAATTCATTGCCAGTAGATAAACATGGCAGCTTCTAAGTTATTTCTGAGCAATTAATCTATATGATACTGATATTGTATATAAGGGTAGATATCCTCTTACATTGGTACATTATAGGGGTTTTCCTGCTTTTAAAGGCGGCAATCGGAACATTTCTGACATCCTCCTGGATCCATCTTTTTTCATATACATTCACATTATCATTTGTGTCTTTGATTTGCCTTTCTTGTCATTTTTTAATCTTAAATACTCGACATCTATTTCACGTCTGTCTGGAGAGGGATCCCTCCTTTGTGTCACCTGACAGCAACTTATTATAAAGTGAACAACATAAGGAAAAAGTAGTCTGGATGCAACAAAAGTTACTTATGAAGTGAAATCAATGTATGTTTCTTTCTGTAATTTCTCTTAAATGTGGTCTGTCTCATTTGGTTTTGTTAGGGGTGTGTACCTGGCGACTGTTTTCTATCACAAGGAGAACATCCTGGTGACGGCTGAAGATCAGATCCCGCTGGTGGAGATCAAGTGCTGCTCCACCTCCATCATCCACGACTTCCTTTGGTTTGCAAAGGTACACTGTCAGCACAACACGTTTCATTAACACAAAGAAACACCATTGGTTAATTTTAAATCCAAATACAACACAGTTAATATATGTGTAGATGTAATCAAACATGCAAGACTCTTTTTGTTTTTTCAATAAATGCTGCTTTTTAATTTCTTTAGATATTACTTTTTTTGTTTCCTTCACAGCCAGCAATATTTACAGATAAATATTCATGCACTTAGATAGTTGAATACAATAAAAAAGAAATGAACAATACAAACACAAAAAAGCAGGCTTTATTAAAAACAACTCTTAAATTAACCAAAGACTCAAAATTGAACCTTATTTATTCAAATATTACTTTCATTGTTTCCCTTCCAGCCAGTATGTTTTGCAGATGAATATTCACACACAAAAACTACGCTAAAAAAAAATAAACAATGTCATAACGATGTTCTGGCTTGTGTAACCATTAGCTAATCAGCAACCCCCCCCCCCCCTTACCACCTGAATCTCCTCCTATAGAGCTCCATTGAGTTGTTTGTAACCAAATGTCTCTCAGAGGGGCGTGGGGAGGGGCTCCTTATTTTCATCTAAAGTAACAGACAGAGAATCAGCACTTTGGAAACAGGGCTGAAACAGAGGGGATTATGGGTAATGCTGCAATGATCTGTTTGGTGTTTCAGCCAATCAGAGACAGGTTCTGTATATATCTGAGAGCTATAATATATTGATGAGAAACAGTATAATAGGGGACCTTTAATGTAAACATCAGGCTATGTCATTTTTCTTTGTATCCTTTGAATCCCAGTTAAATTTAATTATGATTTGTATGTTCTCCAACAGTTATCGTGTGCGTGGCAGCAGGTGCCGTGGCTGCAGCAGGTCCTCGCCTTCGCCCACTCCTCCCCCTGCTCCCTCCTCCAGAACAGGCACAACATCTTAAGAGCTGTTTTTCAGCTGCAGGTAGGAAGCCCATCCGCTCAGTGAGAGGCATCACAGTGGGTTAATTGCTTTTTAATTACTTCTTAACATCTCTTCTCCTCACCGCTGCCTCGCTTCCCTATCTACAAACCTGTGTTGTGTTTCAGTGCATTAATCCCTAATACGCTCATATGTATTCATCCTCATCTTTCTGTTCTACCTTCCTCTGCCTTCAGTCTTCTCTGGGAACAATGGACCTGGGCCAGGTTTATTATGAGCCTCTGAAAGACCGGCAGGGCAACGTCCTACTGGTGACCATGAAGGAGTTTCCAAACCCTCCAAGGTGAGGAAGAGTAGTTTGTTACACCGTGTTAAACCCTTTTATTTTGACTCATACAAAGAGCACCCAGCTTCAAAGAAGGCTTTACACCTGTTCAGCCCAGAGCCTGTTTTTCAGGTCTCAGGCTAGAAAATGACATTCCCAGAACAAATGACCATATCTTCCCTTCTAAAAGGGTTAAATTAATAATCTTTTTTCTCAAAGTAATGATAAACCTGTGAGCTGGATGTAGAAAAGTCAGAATCAATATAGATGTTTTTATTTTAAAGAAAATTCAGATTGAACATAGTAAAAAAATGTAAATTCCGTCCAAAAATTATTTTTCACTTATAGTGAAAACTACCCTTGGTTAGTAGACTAAAAGCTTTAGGAAAGTACAACATATAATAAGTACCCTGTATCAAGATTGATGCAAAACAAGTGAAATCTGACCTTTTTAGAGAGATTTAGCAACAAAAAAACACTTCTTGGGTCATTTAGGTGGATTTTCCATATCTCTGGCCCCCCTTTGTCGATTTTGCTGATTGACATCTCTTTCTGACCGTTAGAGCCAATAGAATCGAAGGGGGATTTCCCCACACACATACATGGTAAAACAAAAAAGGTGGGGGCTTCGCGCATGCAGTTTTTCATAAGAGCAACCTATCTCTAGCTCTGACATCTGGAAACGGAAAAGCAGGTTGGTTTATGGATTATCAGAAATCATTTCAAAGTGACACACACACATTGGATTAACCTATGGATTAACTTCAGCAGCGTTGTTATATTTGTAATGCCATTGAAGACCACTTTTGACCAGACAACGACACAGGTAAGCAATGTTAGCGTTTTTAGCTACCTAGCGCCACATGTTTTGATGTCTATTTTTGTTTATAAAGTCGCGAGTTCGTATGATTGAGTGATAATGTCTGTACCCATCGATTCTGTGTCATCTCACGATCAGATCGATGGGTTGGATGTGCAGAATGGATAAATAATAAGGTTTTATGAGTGAGTTTCGGTGCAGTAAATCTGTTAGCATTCTTCGCTCGTTGCTAATTCAGAGGCTCAGCATTAGCATTGTGGGGTTTTTTGGGAAAAAAAATCAGTTAGATGAGTTTCTTCCCGTTACATGGATATAAAACATTCATAGTTTAAATGAACATGCCCTCAGACACTGTTTCCTGCAAGATGTTGCGGGAGGGCCCGGGTACCGGGGTCTCTCGGGCTTAACAGGTTTAACATCAGGCTTCTGTCAGAAGGACGTACTCCAACTCACCACTGAGCTGCTCTGACTCATGCTGAGCATGTCAAAGCTTAAGAGACTCGAAAGAGAGGAGTCAAGGCAACAGGCTTTTAAAGAAATGTGTCTTTGATGAGTGTCTGAATGTCTTTTTAAAGCAACGTCAATTACATTTGACCTGAGGCACATGCACAGTTATTCGACCTGAGTTTTTTATTGGTAGTGCCTTGTGATTTAATTTTTTTCACCCCCTCTTTTCCACACCGCTTAAAGCCTTCGTGACCCCCCGCTCCACTGGATCCCGTTGGCCCGTCTGGAGAAGAACCGCAGCAGAACCCCTCTGCTGCCCGAGCCCACCGCCATGGACATGCTTTATGAACAGCTCAAAGTAAGCTTGTTTAGTTTGTGTTCTTTATTTGTATCATTGTAAATATTCGTTTAGATCACATGTGTCAAACTCAAGGCCCGGGGGCCAAATCAGGCACGTGGTGGATTTAATTTCGGCCCGCAGGATAATTTCTAATTACTATTAGATCTGGACCGCCAGTATATTGCACGCACGCCTTCACTCCATCCTGAGGGTCTCCTCCGCTCAGAGCCTGAGCCCAAACATTGATGACCTTGCACCCGAGATGAGATGCCAAGTATCTGAGCTAGCATCTCAGAGCAGCACACTGAGTTCAATGGATGCTTCCTTCTGCACTTTCTCTCTCACGACAACAGGGCATGTTTGTTTCTCTTTGAGGGAAATAGTTTTGTTGAAGCTGTTGTTGACCTGTGGGAAAATGTACTCATAAGAAATGACTCTGGAGAAGCTGCAGATAGAGCCATGAGAAATGAATGCAACTGATTATTTAATGTTTAATGTTGTTTTTATAGGCAACCATTTAAGCTTTGTTAGTTCCAGGTTTAATATGTGCAACAAGTTCTACAATAAACATTTAACCAGTCCGGCCCTCGACTAGTACCGATTTCTTTTATTTTGGCCCACTGTGTATTTGAGTTTGACACCCCTGGTTTAGACTGTAAACATCATTTTGGATTATCATCACTTCCTGCGATTGTCACCTGGTTGTCGTTTTAGGTTTTCTCAAATCCACAAGTTCAAAAGTATGCCAGTTTTTTCTTTTGAGAAAAAGAGGTTTCAATATGTTTTGTTGACTGAATTGCAGCAACTTTTATAAAAACTTTAGGGTTATTACATTGATTGATTTTCCTGACATTATCAATGAGACATGTTTTAATCTCTTTTGCTTTTCAAACAACCCCAAAAAAAAAGCCCTAAAGATCTAAAATACAAAATTAGACACTCAATTTACAGCAACTCCAATTAACAGCTTTTGGAATTCCCAACGCCATACCTTTCCTCCCTGTTCTCCAGGAGAAGCTCTCCCTCCACAGGCACAGTATTCAGTGGGCGAAGCCAGGTCTGTACGTGGGGATCCTGAAGCTGTGCAGCTCCGTGGAACAGATCCGGGTTCTGGTTCCTCAGAGGCTGCCCAACCTGCTCTGCCACACCCGGGTCCGACACAACGCACACGTCTCCAGGTAACACAGCCGACACTAAAGGAACTACAGCAGGGTCACATGACTTCACGTCACCACCGCTAATGTGGCTAATGTTTGGCGTGATGACATTTAATCGTCTCTTCTAGACACTTGTTAGCAACCACTGTTTTTAAAACATGTACAAGCTTTAGAAGATCACCAGTGGGGTATTTATTGACGGATTTTATGTCATATATAAAGGTTGAAAAATCTCTAGTGTCTCGAGTGTGGTTAAATACCCAAAATAAGATCTGTGTTTTACTGGACACAAATATGTTAAGAAATCATTGACATTGAAGCAGTAGTTAAATGCTAACTCATTTCCAGGTTTAAGGACTCATTCCTTCACCGCTCTTTAGCTCAACAACAAGTTGTACTAAACTGACAACCCAGTCTCACGGCATTTCATGTTATAGTCACAAAATTAATCTATTGATTCGTGTTCACCAACACGATTTCCCCATTTTTTTTCGTGTCAGACAGAACGATTTTAAAAGCAATAATAACAAATTAGAAGGAAAAAAAGATGACAAAAAATACAGGTTTCAGTATTCTGAGGCTCTGAGCCATTTATTTTCCTCGCGGACGGCAAGAAAAGTCCGACATTATACAATTTAAAATAACAGGGTTAGGCTTAGGGTAAGATATTGAGTACGAAAATGTTTTTATGAACCATACAGCTTCTGGTATTCCAAGACCCGACCGGACAAAAAGACGTGGTGCAGGCACGAAACACACTACCAATAGAAATACATTGCTTATACAATCGTTCTGTGAGACACGAAGAAAATGTGAAAATCGTGTTGGTGGACACGAATCAATAGATTAAATGAATTTCGTGACTATGACACGAAATGCCGTGAGACTGGGTTGAAACTGAATACTTATTAAAGAAACTACAGTACCAGCTTTCGGGTGTATAATCCGGACAATATTTTAAATGTGGTAATCCATGGCAAAGGACTTGTATCATTTTTTATTATTAGTCTATTCATATTTTGTCTATTCTTTATACTTATTATATTCTTCAACTCTTTCTTAAAGGTTCTTCTTATATGTATTATATATTGTAACTATATTGTAACTGTATTGTATTGTTTCACAGTCTACCTCAGTGTATTACACATGCTCTATAAATAAACCTTTGAATTAGAGAGGTTTCTGTTTGGCAGCCTCACCCTCCTCTCTTGGATGTTGGACTCTCCCATAAGTCTCCCCCAACACGGCAGAGGCCCTTGCCAATTTCATATTATGTTAAATCAAAAACTTCTTTTGGAAGATACCCGTCTGAACATAAAGTATAAGCATTAAGTAGTCACAGCTCCTGAGCCGAGATACTTATTATGGCTTTTACAGCAGTGTTTTAGTAACTGCATCATCCCTGTGTGACAGAGAGGAGTGGGAATGGCTGCAGAGTCACGTTTACACCTCGACCAACGGCAGCGCTCCAGATATCCTGAGCGAGGAAGAGGAGAGCGCCATGGAGAGCAGCGGGCTGGCCGAGTTCGTCATGTCTCTGAGAGCGGCCATCACTCACCTGCTGACCAAGCTCAACATCCCCCTCTACAGGGTAACAATGTTTTTCACAGCCAACATGGAAATCAAAGCCAACTTTATGGTCAATCTTTCAGTTTGTGTGTACAGACAGAGAGATCGAAATACCGTTTCCCACAATCCCGAATACAAAAACAAATATATATAAAAATATGTATACAAATATGTATATACCTATATATATATATATACACACAATCAACGGACACATTTATACATATGCACACATTAAGACCTGAATAAAATCCACTTCAATATCTTATTATCTTATTCAATAAATATACATTAGTGCAAGATTGTCCATAGCAGCGTAAAAAGTGTCTGCTGCTGGATTTCAGTGTCTGAGTGTGTGTGGTGTCAATATACTTCCTCAGTGGTGGATTGTTACTAAGTACTATTTGGACATACTATGTAAATTACTTGAGTATTTCACATTTCAGAGGGAAATATGATACTTTAGACACTTTAGTATTCACTGTATTTATTTATTAGTATCTGTGTATTTATTCCTATTTATACATTTCCCATCTATTTACTTTTATTTTTGTATCATTTATTTTGGTATACACTTCTGATAAATGTGTATGTAACTGACTGTTTTGCAATCTGGTTAGACCATCCTTAAATTTCGTTACACTGTGCTTGCATTTTTTGTAATGACAATAAAGTAATCTAATCTAATCTAATCTAATTTTATACACATTAAACTGTTAATACTTCTGTACTTTTAAAACGTATAATTGTAATATTTTAAATTCAGGTATTTTACCTGTCATGGAGTATTTTGACTTATATATATACTATATGTACCACTGTATTTTTGATATAAATTATATCGCAAATTACACATTTGTTTCGGGGGGTTTAACAGTCTACATATCAACAAAACAAAAGTGACAGATTAAAAAACATAATACATTCACAACATAAACAGATATCATGTATACATAGCTCAGGATCCAGGTATCAACAAGGGTTCAAGGGAAATTAGAGCAAGGGCAGGGCAGCTAATACGGGAGTAATATGTTTTTTAGTCCTAGGTCTTGCAGGATGTGTATTTTGTAAATTGTGTAACTTTTTTTATTATAATTTTTTTTATCTTTAATACTTTTGTATGCATGCTTCTTAGAGCACATGTGTCAAACTCAAGGCCCGGGGGCCAAATCAGGCCCTTGGTGGATTTAATTTCGGCCCGCAGGATAATTCCTAATTACTATTAGATCTGGCCCGCCGGTATATTGCACGCACGCCTTCCCTCCATCCTGAGGGTCTCCTCCGCTCAAAGCCTGAGCCCAAACATTGATGACCTTGCACCCGAGATGAGATGCCAAGTGTCTGAGCTAGCATCTCAGAGCAGCACACTGAGTTCAATGGATGCTTCCTTCTGCACTTTCTCTCCCACGACAACAGGGCATGTTTGTTTCTCTTTGAGGGAAATAGTTTCTTGAAGCTGTTGTTGGCCTGTGGGAAAATGTACTCGTAAGAAATGACTCTGGAAAAGCTGCAGATAGAGCCATAAGAAATGAATGCAACTGATTATTTAATGTTTAATGTTGTTTTTATAGGCAATAATTTAAGCTTTGTTAGTTCCAGGTTTAATATGTGCAATAAGTTCATTTCAATACGTTTGGCAATACACATTGAACCAGTCCGGCCCTCGAGTAGCACCCATTTTGAAATGTTGGCCCACTGTGTGTTTGAGTTTGACCCCCTGTTCTTCATTAAGCTGTCTTTGGCTCTTTCTGCTGTAACAATGTAAACAGCACGTACATGTCCCCTCTGTGGGACTAATAAAGGTATTCTGATTCTGATTTGAAATGTAATGCAATATGATGTATGTGTGTGTGTTTCAGGCGTATCAGTATGGTGTGTACACCCGCGAGCTGCTGCAGTTTGGAGACAAGCTGTCCATGCTGCTGCTGCTGCCGCCCAGCGAGGACTTCAGCTCCAACTACTGGCCTCTGGTGGGGACCAAGGAGCCGGGCCTCACCATGCCGCTGCAGATCTTTGAGCTGGGTGGGTGGACCACTGGAGGGTCAAGAGTCCATAGATACAGGATCTGTCCATAGATACAGGATCTGTCAGTGTTTTCAAGCAGTGCTGAGAGAGAGGGGAACACAACAAAAACTGTGATTAATCCAATCCAACTGTATTTATATATATTTTAAAAACAACCAAAGTTGACCAATGTGCTGTCCATCAATCAATATATCAGAAAAGAAGCAGAAATACATTTAGACAAAACCGATAGGCCAAAAAGAAACGAATGTAAAGGCACGAGACAATAAAACCATCCTTATAGCCACAGACTGAAAACCCTCATACATGATGTTAAAACATTTTAAAACACAACAAAATAGAATGAATGAAACTGGGACCACTTTGGACTTTTTCTGAAATCAGCACAGTGTCCTCGGGCCAGTTTAAATGGATGGTTTGGATTTTTAGAAGTGGTTATATGAGGCACTTAACCATAGTAAGAGTGTGAAGAATCAGGAAGGATTTATATAGCACCTTTAAAACAGAATTACAAAGTGCTCTTGCATAAAAACAGATCACATTTGATACACACCAAGAATAAAAAGAACCAGCGACTTAACACTTCTTAAAACACAAAAGGAATCAAAAAATAAATACATATTCAATTGCATTTTGCTGATCACATGATGATTTTCTTGTACTCCAACCTCCTTCTGTAGTAAATACACAGACTACATGGATAAATACCTTATATAACCCCATTTCAAACTATCTTTGAACTTAAAAAAAGTAGCAGCATCGACATAATCAAAAGTCAGAAGTCATTTTATTTAATCTCTTTAAGATCAATACATTTGTCTTATCTTCAAAGTCTAAAACATTACGATAAAAAACACGAGTTTCTTTTAACCTCTGCCGGTTTGGTCGGAAAGTATAACGAGTGTAAAACACAGTGAGGTACAGCGTCTCGTCTTTTTAAGATTTCACTGTTTCTGCTTTCTCGTCCTTTGATCCCGCTTTTAATCCATACATCAGGGTTTCTTTTATCTCTAACTTAATCCATCTTCATTGCTAATGAGGCGTTTTCTCCCTGCTCTCATCTGATTTGTGTTTCCTCTGAACTCTATCCAGTTCACTTCTGGATGTACGAGCGGGACTTCCTGTCTCAGTACTGCCAGGCGTGGGTGAGGCTGGAGTTGGACTCTCACCTGGCCCAGCAGGCTCTGAGGGAGGCGCTGGACACCAAGGAGTTGCTGGAGGCCCGCGAGAGACTCAACCACATCACGGAGCTCTCTCAGGTAAGACCAGGGAAGATATTTATAGCAGCAGAAACTCCCTATGCGCTGAGAGGCTAACATGTGCTCTTTGCTGTGGCGCGTTCCATACAAGTCATTTATAGTCCATGGTGTTTAATAAAGAAGAAAAAACAAACAATATACAACTCCAGACCACACGGTCAACAGAGCCATTCACCCTCTCCTCTACGTCACATGTGTCAAACTCGAGGCCCGGGGGCCAAATCAGGCCCTTGGTGGATTTAATTTCGGCCCGCAGGATAATTTCTAATTTCTATTAGATCTGGCCCGCCGGTATATTGCAGCACACCTTCACTCCATCCTGAGGGTCTCCTCCGCTCAGAGCCTGAGCCCAAACATTGATGACCTTGCCCCCGAGATGAGACGCCAAGTATCTGAACTAGCATCTCAGAGCAGCACACTGAGTTCAATGGATGCTTCCTTCTGCACTTTCTCTCTCACGACAACAGGGCATGTTTGTTTCTCTTTGAGGGAAATAGTTTCTTGAAGCTGTTGTTGGCCTGTGGGGAAATGTACTCGTAAGAAATGACTCTGGAAAAGCTGCAGATAGAGCCATAAGAAATGAATGCAACTGATTATTTAATGTTTAATGTTTTTATAGGCAATCATTTAAGCTTTGTTAGTTCCAGGTTTAATATGTGCAATAAGTTCATTTCAATAAGTTCTTCAATAAACATTGAACCAGTCCGGCCCTCCACTAGTACTAGTACATTTTAAACTTTTTCTTTGGACTCCATTATTAATATAAATATTTATATTACAAAATTATCCGTTTTTGTTTTGTTTTCATGGGCCTTTACGTAACTACAAATCAATGCAAAATGGTAGAACTACATCATATGTGGGACAGGATTACAGGACTTTTCTATTTTATATGAATATTTATATAAAATATAAGCAGTTTCTTTTATGTAAAACTCTTAGATTTTTTTAGTGGCTTTCATATTATGTGATAATTAACTCCAATTAATCCGTCAGAATATACAGAATAAGGTAAAAAATATGCAGAACACATTTGAAATGATGATGATTAAATGTAATTCCTATTTGACTTAAAGGTGGGGTAGGTAAGAATGGAGAAACCAGCTCGAGTGCGCTAGAATTTGAAAGTACAACCGGAAAAAATCTGCCCCTTCCTTCAGACTTCCTTACAGAGCCCCTCCTCCAACTCACACGTACGCGCACATGACCAATGAGGGCACGAGGTAAGTTTGTGCCCAGATGGAAGGCTGACAGGCAGGTAGGCCATCCAGTTACTTTAGCCGGGTCGAGGCAGATTTTTACAGCGCCACGGCTTCCACAGATGACATTTTTTATGTATTTATTGTCAAAGCATTTCATGTATTCATTGCTATCGGGATGTTAAGAGCATTCCATGGAATATAACAAAGTGTGTTTCTGAAATAAATTACATACCCCACCTTTAAGTTAAATCAACAGTCTCAGTTTTCCCTCTCTCCTGTTTCCTCAGCGCCTGGATGCGGTCTGGAGGGACGCTCGTTGGATCATGGACTGTCTGCAGTGCGTGCGCTCGAAGCAGTGGGTGGGGGCGGTGCCTCTGGGCCTGGTGATGGGAGGAGACCCCCCCCCACGTCCTGATGGAGAGGAGGAGGAGGACAGTCTGACCGCCAGACTCACCTGGCCCCATCGGCTACAAGCTCAGAGAGCCATTGCAGGTAAAGGGTGATTCGGGTGATGATAAAAATACGTTCAGAAGTGAACTGGAGAGAGTTCAGAGGAAAGACAATTCAAAAGAGAGCAGAGAGAAAACGCCTCATTAGCAGATCCTGAGTGTGGGGAAGATGGATTAAGTTAGAGATAAAAACAAACCCTGATTTGTGGATTAAAAGCAGGATCAAAGGACTAATTCTATTCTAGTTAAGGAATGAGACGGTACAGTACTTAATATAAAAGTGCATTAGATAGACTTGAAAACTGAAAGTCTACACAGCAATGCTTGTGGCTATGCTACAAATGCTAATGCTAATTTCAGCTTGCTCACACTCTCACAATGATAAAGCTAACATGTTGATGTTTAGAAAGCGGTATGTTCAACATCTTAGTTTAGTTTATTTCAGATGTAATGCTGCAGGGAACTGAGAAATATCATTACCATCATTACAAAACACTATAACATATAACATGTGCAATATTATTGTTATTATTAATAATGTTCGATAAATAACGTGCAATTACGTAACTACCACTACGGTTTTTGCACTACTACTAAATACTGTTAATATTTACATGAATTATGTGACTGCTGTGTTTCCTGTAGTTATTGAATTGTTCTTTTTACTGCACTGTTAGTGTACAGTTTTATTATTATCGTGCTGCTGTGTTTATTGTATTCTTGTAACTCCGGCTCGACTTCATTCGGGATGAATAAAGTCTTATCTTCTGATGTGAAATTGAATTAAGATTGTTGTCGTCTTTCCATTGTCCCTTTCAGAGTGTTTGGTGAATGTGGCTCCACCTAACATCGTCCCCGTGGAGATCGCCGCTCCCTCGGGGATCATGGTCGTCCCTGCAGATGCCACGTTGTTAATGGAGGGTGTCGCAAAGGGCGGATATCCAGTGGACATCACCAACAAATCAACTTTAGACATGACGAGCATCGGCGGCCAATCAGAGTTAGAATGTGCGACGGCTTTGATTGAATCAGGACTGGAGCCTGGCGCTGTGGCACAGCTAGACGTCGGCTACACGGTCCTGGAAACACAAGAGTCGTACTCCGGGGAAACGGACTTTCCCTGCAGCATCACTGAGGTGATCCGGCCGATGGAGATGGCAGAGCTGGTGGACATCTTGCCCACGCTGAGTCTCATAAAGGAGGAGGAGCTGCCCTGCGACCCGGCCACTCCGTCAGTCATGGACATGCTGGAGAGCTTCGGGCTGGGCATCGGTCAGAGCAGCTTCTTCGACGCAGAGAACTCAAAGTTGATCAGCGAGGCCGAGCTGCAGAATGAAAGCAGCAGCAGCAGCAGTCATACCGTAGAGACAAACTTTGAGAATACAGAATACGTGGCTGTTTTGGAGACTCATATTCCCAGCAAGGTAGCCTGCTTTCCATTGAGAAACCAGGTGGAGTGGGACCGACCCGGCGACAGTTCCTCCTGATGGCGACTCAAGCAACAGCCCACATGGACATCAAAACAAACCAGTCGGCTGCCTGAAGCAGAGAGGATTTACAGACAGGAAGTCTGTAGTTAGACCTTTTCTTCTTGAGTTGTACATTACTTTCTATTCTTCGGCAATCAGGGTCCAACTGTGCAGTTACAGCTGGGGTACACAGCGAATCATTTCATAATAACCTAAAGTTCAGTAGCTCGAAGAGAAAACTAGACTTCTTCGCCTCCTTTTCGGTTGTCAGGCTTTAAGAAGATCCAGCAAGTGATAAGGGACTTCGGCCAATCACAAGTCATTTTGGAGAAAGGGCATACTTATTGGCTCTTCTAGAAATGCAGATGGTGAAAGCCTGATATAAAGTCCTGCATCAAAAGTTGTTATTACAGCATTGGCAACAACTGCCTTTACAGCTCTGACCTCTGACAGCAGACGCGATACATCAACAGCCAGATAACTGCTCTCCAGCTTACCCAGCTTACTTCCTACCCCATTAACCACTGTGACATCTACATCGACTAACACACGATTTATGTTTGCACATTTCTAGACCTTATGTTTATCTGTTTTATTGTTCATTATATTTGAACTAATTGTATGTTAAAAACTAAGCTGTAGAATATGTTTTTTAATGAGGTGAAACTCCATTACTCACTACAGCACAGAGCAACAATGCTGCGTGATGGATCCAGTAAACAAACCCATTAAATGCAATAATACTCTAGTGTTTGCCTTGCAGTCTATAAAAAGCTGTGTGTTATTGTTTCTTTTTGGTTTACCTGTGTGCAGTTTTAGCATCTCATAACAAAACAGTAACACGATTTATGAGCTGTTCTTGTTCCCATACCAATGTGCCAGATCTGATATCCAAGCTTAAAAATGATGAGGATATATATGCAATTCATGTGAGTGCTGCAAGAACTCAAGGCAAGGACGTGGAGGATGATTTCTTTGCACAATTATTTTCACAAATGTATGTTTCACCACAGAGGCCAATTCAAAAGCTGGTTTTCAAAAAGTGCTTTTCCGTTATTCGCCCATTATATAGCAGACACAAACTGAAGGTTTCAAACTAAAAAAGTGGTTAAAGACTAGGGAAATGTAGCTGTGACAAGTCAAGTGGTGTTCTGTGTGATGTATGAAGGCATACTGAAAACAAAATTGTGGAATACAGGTGAAAAGAACAAAATGGCTTTTCAGTTTGAAAAAGACTAAAACAGCAACAATTTAGGATTTTTATTTTATTTAGCAGGCATTGTCTTTGTAACATTTAAACATCATGAACGGTCATAAATGTTGAAACTACCTAATCTATTGTTGTTCAAAGTCCTATTAAATACTACCTGCTTTCACATACTACTTCACGATTTACGTTTGGTTTTTGACGTGGTTCGCTTTTCCTCCATATCGATACGAGACGATTCGATATACTTTATTGTCCCCGTAAGGACATTTGTTCTGGACTCTGTCCTGCAGTTCCGCATACATGTACATTATACAAACATAGTATACATTAAAGGTGGGGTAGGTAAATTCGAGAAACCGGCTCGAGATCGCTAGAATTTGAAAATACACAGCCGGAGAAAATCTGCCACTTCCTTATAGAGCCCCTCCTCCAACACACACGAACGCGCACATGACCAATGGAGATGGGTCTGGCTGCAGACCGCAGCAAGGAGGCGTTTCCTATAGGGGCGTTTCCTATAGGGGCGTTTCCTAACTTTTTTTATCCAGCTGCTTTTATAAATCCTCGCAGAAGAAGTCATTGTTCTAGTGATGGGAATTCCGGCTCTTCTTGCTGAGCCGGATCATTTGGCTCACCAAGAAGAGCCGGCTCTTTCGGCTCCCAAAGGGCTCTTCAGTTTACCACATATTATACCTTTTAATTAAATCAAATGTAGCGCTGTTTTGACTAATGATTTATATGTGTACACATATATCACTTAAATTATTCAAAACATCCTTTGTACTAAAGTATTCAAAAGTAAAAATTACATGTTTAATATAAATCATTTGCTGTGGCCAATTGTTTTCATTGCATTTACAGACCCGTGTAACTCTCTGATACCACCCAATGAATGCATTGACTTGCTTGTAGAACCACGCTACACAAAACAGATGGTAACACCTATAAAAACTATTTAAAAAAAAGGGGCTACTGTATCAACCTATATAAAGTATATAAATATAGTTTTTCTCCCTGCAGGAGAGGGGAGCGTGCTTTGAGATCAGCTGCTGGGCTGCAGCGGGGAGAAGAGGGGGACAAAAAGAGATCTCCGTCCTCCGTGTTTTATTCTTATAGAAGTAAGAAGAGAAGTAATGGGGCAGAAACCCTCCTTTTTACGCAGCGGTCCAGACATAGACATCATAGCTACGGCGACATATATTCAGTTGTCAGTTACTTTTGGCATTAGGGCAGGGATATCTTTCAAGGTTTGACATAATGAATTGCGCTACTTTTAAAGCAAGCAACGATGTTTTCAAATCTGTAATCAAAAAGCTCCTCAAAAACACTATAGAAGCAGTTCTCATTCATAACACTCCGTTTGATGTCTCACTATGGGATGCGCCTCATCGCGGAGCAAACAGAAGCATCAATCTCATTACGCCAATCCTGATTGGCCGGTGATTCTTGACGTCAACGTCAGGGGAAATCACCCCCTATAAGTAGCCTGCGCCACGACGCATGCGTCATTCAAACACCTCTTCTCGCTTCAGAGCACATCTCGAACGGTAGCCGGGCTAGCTTAACAGTCCACAGACTGAACCCAACTAATTTTCGGTCGACGGGCGTTAGCCGGCTACCCGATTCTCTCACAGAAGAGTATTATAGTCAACCTCGCCGTTCTTCCTCTGGAGTAAGGTAAGGTTTTGACTTCAAGTTAGCAACACACCAGTTGCTAACTTGTGTTTTTTCCCCTCACTACCGACACCACGGTAGCAAGGACACTTTTTTCTTCTCTCTTCCACGGAGGAGAAAAGGATTACAGGAATATTACCATACCAGGTAATATCCTTGAGAGAAAAAGACCCACGCTGTCCTTTTTTCCCCCGGATTAAAGACAGATCGGTAAAAAAAATAATTCTCGAACGTACCTGTCATGAGCGGACCCTCTCCACGCCTCACGGTGAACGAGATGGACGCCTCTCCCCCTCACACCAGAGGAGTCAGGAACTCCGAGGCTCGGCGCTGCGGTTGCGGGTTGAAAGTGTCAGGCACAGACTCACACCAGATCTGTTCGTCCTGCCTCGGGCTGGAACACGCCCAGGAGGCCATCGACAACCCCGGCTCGTGCGGGCATTGTGCCCGCTTCACTATGAAGAGCCTCCACCGAAGGTTAGCGCAACAAGTTAACCTGTCGGGACGGGACCCCCTCATGTCCACTGATCCCCGACCGGCAATCAAGACACGGGGACGTCTGCCGCAGAGACGGAGCCCCTCACTGCGGTCTGGGGCTCACCGACAGCGGCACCCGCAGAACCGGAATCCCGCGCCATATCAGGCCGAGATCCGGTGGCGGCAAGAAACGCGGGAACGGGGCCCCACGCTATACCAAGCTGGGGCTCCCGACTGGACCTCACCACGGTTTCACCCGCGGAAGATGTCCTGGAGTTAGACTGCATGGAGGACGAAGAGTACACCTCTGAGTTCCTCCTGTCTGACTCGGATGAGCAGGAAGACGACATCTTCATGTCATCGACTCAGGCTGCAAAGCCGGGAGCGATGGCTGCTCCCCCGGGCGACAGCACACCAGCTTCGCCCTGTCTCAGTATGGACCTACAAGCCGTGTGTCAGCGCGCTGCGGCCAAACTAGACATCCCATGGCCCGAAGTGGCCAAGGAGACCTCCAGGTCCCGTTACGAGGGAAAACTTTTTTCCCAAACAACGAGGGCAAAGAGGCAACTCCTCCCGGTCTTCCCGGAGATGTTGGATGAGGTGTCGGTCTCGTGGAGAGACCGGCCCTTTAGCAACAAGGCCCCAATCCAGGGTGCCTCCTCCCTTGACTGTGACGATATGGAGAGGCTCGGCCTGCTCCACATACCACCTATGGAACCGCTGGTGGCAGCCCACCTCCTACCGAGGATGGGCCCGTCACCAAGCAGGAACCCCACGCTGCCAGCAAAAACGGACTGATTCCAGTCTATCATGACGGAACGGGCCTACAGAGCCGCAGCGTTGTCCGCCAGGGCTCTGAACATTTCCTCGATGCTAACCGCATACCAAGCGGAGCTCTGTGAGGATATGTCGAGCAATCCTGGACCGGCCACTCTGGACGAGATAGCCGCGGTCACAGACATTTGTCTCCGTGTCCAACGCTGCGCCGTCCAGGCCACGGGCAAGGTAATGGGGATCATGGTGGTGCAGGAAAGAGCTAGATGGCTCAACCTCACCAACCTCCCAGACCGGGAAAAGGAAGATGTGCTTGATATGCCCATCGTTCCCGAGGGGATTTTCGGCTCCGCTCTTGCTTCCATGCAAAGGAAGTGCGAGTCGAAAAAGAAGGAAGACGAGGCTCTCCACCTTTGTCTCCCTCGAAGGGTCCAGCCGCGGCCTTTGCAACGGCGGCCCTTCGCCCACGCTGCACCGCGCTCTGCTGGGTTCAAAGTACCGGGACAGCAGAGGGCGCAGCCCACCCCGAGTCCCCAGCCCAGGCAGGAGACGAGGGCGAGTTGGTCTAGAAAATCTCCGGCTCCGGCTGTAGCCCAGGCGCAGCCGACCCAGAATTTCGGCCAGCAGGCGAGGAAGAAGAAGCGAGCGGCCTGACAGCCCCTCCTTCTCCCCCCCGTGACGGAGCTGGAAGTTCCTTCCCCGGCTCTAAATGTGTCCCCGCTGCCTCGAGAGATGCCTCAACGCCATCCTCAAGTCCGCACAAGACACATGTCACATCGTTATTGTCTGAATAAACCATTTTCCGCTGACGCATCCAGGCTCCGGCCAAGGGCGCAGCCTAAAAAAAAATGAAAAGAAAGACAATAAACAGTCCGTTAACCATAAATCTCCTTCTGAGAGCAGCTACGGCCTCTCTCAGAAGACGGATTATTGACGGGTCTGTGAAGCCACCGCCACACACATGCGCAGTGCCGGCCAGGGCTTTAAGGGCACCACCGGCACGCGCAGGCGCAGTGCCGACTGGAGCCGTGAGGGCACCACCGGCACACACATGCGCTGTACCGGCTGGAGCTGAAAAGGCACCTCCGTCACGCACATGCGCAGTGCCGGTCGGAGCCATAAGAGTGACATCCCAGCTGGCTCTAAGGAGCATACAGCAGGAGATACTCACGATGTCTGCCTGGGCTTCTCAAAACAGTTATAATTGATCTGTTTTCACAAACCCAGTGAGAGTCAACCCACATTCTGGAGAGAGAGGTTCTCTCTCTCCCAGAAAGAAGGGTTTTATCTATAAAGCCCACCGAGCGGAGTCAGATTACGGAGGAGAATGTCCTCGTAAAGCACCCGCTCAACATGGGCCTCATAATAAAACTAAACCCCGAACGCCACGGCTTACGGAGAGTTTTGGTGATTATGAATTGCGTAGTGGCACTACACCCGACTTTTCCAGTGCGGGACGTGCCTACGGGTGCTGTCCTTTCACGGAAGGTGGTCACCACGGACGCAGGTCAGACGGGCTGACAGGGGACTTACGAAGGTCGCCCGGTGAGAGGTCTCTAGAACAGAGACTTCCAGCGGGCACGCGTAAATTACCCGGAGCTTTTAGCGGTGTTCCCCACCCAAAAATGCTTCCTGCCTTCTCTCAGAGGACTTCATGTCCCCGTGAGGATAGACAACACAATATCGTGGATGAACCGCCAGGGGAGTTTGCGTTGTCTCCAGTCACACACACTGGCACACAAACTGATCCCGTGGAGCGGCAGACGTCTCCTCTCTCTGAGAACAACACAAGTACCGGGGGTTACGCACCTAGAGACAGAATTACTGTCCAGAGGTGCACCACTCTATGCAGACTGGACTCCTCATCCAAGGATCGGGAGTCCGCTGTGGGTGCGTTACGGCGGAGCCGCGTTAAATCTGTTCGCAAGGGGAGAAAATGCTCAATGACAGCTGTTCTCTTTAATGCACGATTTAAACGCACCGTTAGGCGGGGACGCACTCGTACACGATTGACCTCCGGGTCCTCTGTACACGTTCCCACCCCTGGCTCTGTTACCCCCAACTCTGGCCAGAGTGAAAGAGCAACGCCACGCATGTACTCTGATGTTTCCGCCCTAGCCCGCAATATACGGGCTGGCGGAGATATATCAGCTGTTGTGCGGGCAGCCATGGCAGCCCCCACCACGCAGGGACAGATTGTCTCAGGCGGGGGGGCGATCCTTCACCCACGCCCAGAGCGCGGGGCACTATGGGCCTGACCCGTGAGTGGTACAACCTGAATACAGTGGGACTCCCTCAGAAGGTGATAAACACTATTCAGAGTGCGAGACCTTCCTCCACCAGGTCTCTTTACGACTGTAAGTGGAGGGTGTTTGAGGAGTGGTGCCTTCAAGAAGGACACATCTCTTTTCAATGTCCTGTCGGGGTGATTTTATCATTCCTACAGGACTTGATCGAAGACACAGAGCTTTCTCCACGATCAAGGTGTACCTGGCTGCTATTGCTGCATGCCATGTGGGCTTTGAGGGTAAGACGGCTAGCCAATATCCTTTGGTTTGCCGTTTTATGAAGGGAGCGCGCAGGCTCCTCCCTGTCTCCAGGTCGCTGGTGCCCTTATGGGACCTGGCAGTGGTTTTAAATGGGCTCAAAATGACCCCATTTGAACCCCTGGAGGGAGCTGACATGAAACATCTGTCACTCAAGACAGTGCTGTTACTGGCCCTGGCGTCAGTGATATCCATGCACTGTCTGTACATCCCTCATGCACTCAGTTCGCCCCAGGGCAAACGAGAGTGTTGTTGAAACCCAACCCTGCCTTTACACCAAAGGTGGTTGGTTCGTGTACCCCAATTGACATTGAGGCATTTCCTCCGCAGCTGGTTTCCTCCGGGGAGCAGCAGCAGGATCTGTTGTGTCCAGTCCGGGCTTTACACACATATATGGACAGATCAAAAGAGCTTCGTCCTAATGACCAACTCTTCGTGTCCTGGGCTAAACCTCACAAGGGTAAGCCTGTTACTAAGCAACGACTATCCCACTGGATCGTGGAGGCGATTGCTTTGGCCTATACGAGTCAGAATCTGCAAGCACCTTTGGGTCTGCGGGCTCACTCGACTCGGGGCCTGGCTACATCCTGGGCTTTGTTCAAGGGTGTTTCCATCCAGGATATCTGTGCAGCGGCAAGCTGGTCTTCGCCACTCACTTTTGTCCGCTTTTACAGACTGGACGTCTCCGCTCCAAGCGCGGCCCGAGCAGTGCTGGGCACCTTGTTGAGTCGGGACTCCACCTGTTAAATTCTGGTTGATCGGTGATCTTCGAGATAAGCTCGTCTGGCAATACGGGAGCTACAATATCCCATAGTGAGACATCGAACGGAGTGTTATAAATGAGAACTATAGGTTACTTACGTAACCCCAGACTCAGAGTAACATGAAGTGAGATGTCTCACCAGACGGCCCTCCTTGCTATGGTGAAGCGAGAAGAGGTGCTTATTTTGAATGACGCATGCGTCGTGGCGCAGGCTACTTATAGGGGGTGATTTCCCCTGACGTTGACGTCAAGAATCACCGGCCAATCAGGATTGGCGTAATGAGATTGATGCTTCTGTTTGCTCCGCGATGAGGCGCATCCCATAGTGAGACATCTCACTTCATGTTACTCTGAGCACTGGGGTTACGTAAGTAACCTATAGTTCCTGCCGTTGTTACGTTAGTTCAAACAGTAACAACGGACTACTTTTCTTAGCGGATGCATGTCAATTTAAATCAATACAACAAACTATTTTTTAAATCAATAAAATATTTTTCTAAATCCATAAAAGCATTTCAATTATTATTGGGAGTCATGTCGTTACTTTGTTGAGAATGTGGCCATGTGTAATAAGCGGGATAATGTCCACATTGCACATTGCATAATGTGCCTTCATGCCGATCTAGATCCCTCCGCAAAAACAAAACAAAAAACGTCTCGTTCGCGGGCGAGAGCCGGCTCCCGTCGTTCACTATAGGAAACGCCCCTATAGGAAACGCCTCCTTGCTGCGGTCTGCAGACAGACTCTATTGGACCAATGAGGGCAAGAGAGAAGTTTGTGCCCCGATGGCAGGCTGACAGGCAGGTAGGCCAAAACAATACACAGACGCACATACTGACAATGGCGACCTATTGCACAACCCCCATGGCCAACATTTAAAAAGTACATTTCATGTGAATGTTAAGAAGCTTAATGGACATAGGTAGTGCTTATAGCGGTTCAGCCTGCTCTCCATTCTCAGTGTAAAAAGAGGTGCTCTTAAACAGGTGTTTTCACTGCTGTCTAATTAGACCGCATCTCCGCACTGCGTGGGTGTGAAAAGTGATTCTTTGCTCAGTGTGATTGCCATACTATTTAGAATATCGTTGTGTTTTTTTAAATAGCTGAACCCAAAGTGTTTTCTCTGCACTTGCAGGATGCTAACCTGCAGTTAGCATCCTGAGTAGATGTACTTTGTGAAAACAATTATGTGATGAAGTCATTTATATGTCATTTCTAATGAATTCAGTCCCAGTTATTCAGAACATCAAAGAGTCACTAGTTAGGAGATGAAAACAGAACTGTGTAGATCTTTTTTCTGAAATGAATAACCAACATTTCAGTTCCCCCCTTATTGTTAGAATTATTTACAATGACTGGTGCAAGGCATGGCTTGTTTACATTGGATTCTGCATCACAAACAACATTGGATATATGTATACAATGTCCTATACATATCACATCGTATATATCCAAGCTTTTTTTTTTTTTATAGCAAATTTGAACCTACTTTCACCACGACACAACACAAAGTATAATTATGGTTTCTCATATTGTATTATATTTTGGTAAGACCTTTTAATTGTGCGAATACACACCTTTATGAAATGATAAAGGCAAACATGTTGTCACTTATTTAGTTACATTTTATGTTTTAACCTTACTCGGGTCATATTCATTAGGTTCAATTTCCAAGCAAAATTATTGTTGTTTTTTGTATTTCTTTTTAATTATTATATTAATTTTACATTTGATTTAGGGAGTTTTCTTGTTTTGTTATTATTTTAGAATTGTGAATGTTGACTGCCCTCTAGTGGTCATAACGGGGAGCTACAATAATACATCATTAAATCCCAGTGCTGGCTGTTCTATCATCAAAAGTAACGTCAGAAACATCAGAATTAATGATCGCTGAAACAGCAACGATACTTATTAATAACAGCTGTCTGATATTTAGTGCATGTGACTTTATTTTATGTGGTTATCATTGACAGTGAAGCCTCTGCTCTTCAGTGACCGCAGCTGATGCTCTCTGCAGGATGCTGCTCTTCAAATAACAATCAAAGGCAAGACAACATCCGAAACGCGGTGGAGACATATGTAATACATCTCCATTATTTTCGGTCCCCCAAGGAAAACGACTGGCCAAACTGAAGGCTGTATTATCTCTATTGGGATGTCGTCATCTGAAAGTGCTGCGTCATGTAAAGGTGTGTCGATTACTTCTGTTATCATGCTGAGTTGGAGATCAGTGCATCGTTGTGCCATTACACTGTAAGAGAAGGAGAGAACAAATCAAGAGAATGTGTTTAAGACTGGTAAATGGATATATTGAGTCAAAACATTGATTTATTAAGTAGCCTAAGTATCTGTGTAGGATAATGTGCAGCAAGAAGGTCATTAATGAGAAAATATCTCAGACAGGGTGAGCAGGGAGCTGCACATCAACCCTGACTTAAAGAGGACATATTATGCTAGTTTTCAGGTTCATATATTATCAGTATGTAGTGTCTCTACTTTAAAGAGTCCTCTCCTGCTGATGTTCAGGTGTATATCAGTATGTAGTGTCTCTACTTTAAAGAGTCCTCTCCTGCTGATGTTCAGGTGTATATCAGTATGTAGTGTCTCTACTTTAAAGAGTCCTCTCCTGCTGATGTTCAGGTGTATATCAGTATGTAGTGTCTCTACTTTAAAGAGTCCTCTCCTGCTGATGTTCAGGTGTATATCAGTATGTAGTGTCTCTACTTTAAAGAGTCCTCTCCTGATGATGTTCAGGTGTATATCAGTATGTAGTGTCTCTACTTTAAAGAGTCCTCTCCTGCTGATGTTCAGGTGTATATCAGTATGTAGTGTCTCTACTTTAAAGAGTCCTCTCCTGCTGATGTTGAGGTGTATATCAGTATGTAGTGTCTCTACTTTAAAGAGTCCTCTCCTGCTGATGTTCAGGTGTATATCAGTATGTAGTGTCTCTACTTTAAAGAGTCTTCTCCTGCTGATGTTCAGGTGTATATCAGTATGTAGTGTCTCTACTTTAAAGAGTCCTCTCCTGCTGATGTTCAGGTGTATATCAGTATGTAGTGTCTCTACTTTAAAGAGTCCTCTCCTGCTGATGTTCAGGTGTATAGTGTCTCTACTTTAAAGAGTCCTCTCCTGCTGATGTTCAGGTGTATATCAGTATGTAGTGTCTCTACTTTAAAGAGTCCTCTCCTGCTGATGTTCAGGTGTATATCAGTATGTAGTGTCTCTACTTTAAAGAGTCCTCTCCTGCTGATGTTCAGGTGTATATCAGTATGTAGTGTCTCTACTTTAAAGAGTCCTCTCCTGCTGATGTTCAGGTTTATATCAGTATGTAGTGCCTCTACTTTAAAGAGTCCTCTCCTGCTGATGTTCAGGTGTATATCAGTATGTAGTGTCTCCATGCTTTAATGTTCATAAAGCTCTTTGTTTTCTCATACTGCCTGTGCTGCAGCACCTATTTTCACCCTCTGTCTGAAACCAGAGCCCAGTCTGCTCTGATTGGTTAGCTGGACGGCTCTGTTGTGATTGGTCAACCGCTTAGAGATATCCCGCCCCTTAGCCTATCACATGACATGTGTTTAAGCGCTAGCCAATAGAAACACGAGTGTTAGGGGGATGTCACTATGTTCCAGAAGTAAACAAAGGGGTCTAATGGCGGGGGGGGGAGAAACTCCGATTGGAGGGAACAGGGATTTATAGCCTTTACAGACCATTTACATGCACACAAACCCGTAGTAACACACTACAGGAATGGAAAAACCCCAAAAGCTTAAAAGGGCCCCTTTATTTGAAGATATCCTCTTAAGCCTGTTTTTCTTTTTCCCACAGTGAGTGAAGAACCCCCCCCTTCATCCCCTCCTGACCCCCTGAGGCTGGTTCTGCTGGGACGGACCGGAACCGGCCGGAGCTCCTCTGGAAACACCATCCTGGGCCGGACCGCCTTCTGCGTCAACGTGTCCCCCTCCTCCGTCACAACACACTGCGCCACACACACGGGGGCGGTGCTCGGGAGGAGGGTCTCTGTGGTGGACACTCCGGGCTTCCTGCACACACACCTGTCCCCTGAAGATGTCATGAGGGAGGTGGGACGATCTGTGGCGATGTCTTCTCCGGGGCCTCATGCCTTCCTGGTGACCCTAAATGTAAAGTTCAATATATATATTTGTTAGAAAAATATCACTGGTCCCCGGCTTGAGCTTCAAAACAGGATCCATGTATCTGTGATCCTCTCCAGAAGGGAAGGAGTCATCACATACAGAGCATCAGCTAGTTCCTGAGCAGAGTCCTTCACACGCTGATATCCAAGAGAGGGAGTTACGCAGTCACAAGATGGAGGAGTAGAAAGCAGTCTTCAATGTTTACTTCAGATTAGCTCCACGTCAGAAATGAGCATGCTTGATGTCTCTCTCCATAGAGGCTGAGTCATCATGTTCATCACATAGCTATCATCTGCCTCAAACAGTCCTGATGCTCTTCCAGGTCATCAGACATCCTGTCATGTTCACAGCTACAGTTGGGGTACCTTTGTTATCACGTTACTCTCATATTGGAAGAGGACATTCAGTATTTTCCCAACACCTCTATAGCAGGTGTGTCAAACTCAAAATGTATCGCGGGCCACATAAGCATTATGGTTGCACTCAAAGGGCCGGTTGTAACTTTAAGACTATATAAATATATAAAATAATGTATTATATTACATAATTGCATGTCTCTGCATTGCGCATGTCACAAAATGAGATGCATTGTGGGACATGTAGTTTATGAGCAACGTGCTTCTGTAAAGCCGCATGTAACTGTATAATGAACGTATTATATTCTTTGCAAGCTCTTGCGGGCCACATCAAATGAAGTATTGGGCCTTGAGTTTGACACCCCTAGATATATATCCTTCATTATTGCTATGTGTATTTTATATTGACTTCTAATCCATGTGCAATGTCTTAACTACATTTTGCTGTGATGGAAAAAGCCCCTAATTGGGATCAATAAGTATATGTTCTCTTATCTTACAGCTCGGCAGGTTCACCCCGGAGGAGAAGGATGCATTGGAGTGGGTGAAGGCCACGTTTGGGCCTGGAGCCGCCATGTTTACGGTGGTTCTGTTCACCTGGGGGGGGCAGCTACGAGGGCAACGGGTGGAGGACTTCCTGGGGAAGAGTCCTGAGCTGTGGGAGTTTGTTAACAGCTGTGGGGGGTATCATGTTCTTGAGAATAGTGAAACACATGAAACCCCAACGGGCTCACAACAAGTAGTTCAGCTTTTAAACAAGATAGATGAGGTTGTGGCGAAAAATGGAGGCAGTTGCTATAGCAATGATGCGTTTAAGGAGGCTCAGAGGGCCGTGAAGGACGCACAGGAGAGGATTATTGGAGAGAGAAGACACAACGTTGATCAAGAGAAAGAGGAGCAGAGGTCGGAGGTGGAGAAGAAGAGGGAAGAGGAGGAGAGGAAAAGGGTGGAGAGGCTTTTCTGGTGCGAGCTGGTGACAGCGGTGGGGAAGGGGGCAGCGGAGGGGGCGGGGATCCTGGGGAAGGACGAGGGGAAAGGGAAGGAGGTGAGGAAGGTGAAGGTGATGGGGAGGGCGGCGGCTCTGGCAGCGTCGCCTCTCTCCATCACTTCTGCTGCTAAAGCCGTGGGTGGAGCTGTGAGGGAAGGGAGCAAGGTGCTGTATAAGCACAGGAAAACCTTCATGAAAACTCCACACTGAAAAGTCACTCAGGTGGATAATATAAGGATGAAACTCATTTTATTTATAATTATCGATGTAATTATACAATTTTTGAAGATTTTACTAAAAGTGTACAATGTCCTATTTTACTTATGTTTTATTCTTTTTTATCCTTTGTTGCACATTTCTACTTTAAAGGTCCCATGTCATGCTTTTCTGGTTCCCGTCTCCTTGTGTGTTATGTAGCTTTTTCTGCATGTGAACGGTCTGCAGAGTCACAAACCCTCAAAGTAAACCCTGTAGCGAGTACAACTCTAACACAGAAAAGACCTGTCTGTCTGTGCTGCCCCAGAACGCCTCGTTGGACATTTCTCTTTTCCATTGTTTACTTCTTGGGTATAGTGACGTATTTCCGGTATAGTGACGTTTGGACCAATCCGCGGACTTCCTCACACACACACACACACACACACACACACACACACACACACACACACACACACACACACACACACACACACACACACACACACACGGCGGGCCGCGCCGGGCCGAGACACGGCGGAACTCATCCTGAGCACACACACAAACTCCCAGCCAGGCTGCGGGTGTGTTCGGCTGGGTGTGGCGGTGTCTCGGTGTCTCGCAGACGGCCACTGGGCTCACAGGGAGGGGGGCAGGAGCTCCATCAAGCCGTTTAGGACAGAGTGAATACTATACAGAGATGCTGTATGAGAAACCAATGAGATTTTGGAAAATTGTACACTATAAATATTTATAGTTATAGTAAATTATGATCAGTAGAAGCGATGACATGGAACCTTTAACTCTTTGTTATACAAATATCTGTACTTATTTATTTCAATGTTATCCTTTATTGCACAACGTCTTGTTTTTCTAAAAACATTTATGCTATTTCATTATAACATAAGGTATACATGCTGATTTCAACCTGCCCGATATTTCTTAGATTGATTGTTTGGTCATTAAACTGTTAGAACATTGTGAAAAATATAAATATATATGTATTTATTATTTATAAGTCCAAGGTAATGCTTTTTAAATGTCAGTCCAAAAAAACGCATTTACTATAATATGGCCAAAACAGAGAAAAGTTCATATTTAAAAGGTTGAAAACTGGATTTTCTGTGATATTACTTGTGATCTTTTCTGTCAATGAATTAACTAATCGATAAGTTGTCCAATCGTTGCAGCTCTAATGGCCAACAGAGAGGTGATGCTTGAATGAAAAAGTCCCTTAGTCATACTTTCACTTATCAGCTCTGTTTAACATTTGCACAATGCACCGGCACTTTCAGAACACTGTTAGATAAGAATGTGTGTGTGTGTGTAAGGCAAACATCCTGGTGTGTTGTAATTCATGTGTAACAAAAGAACCGAGCCACGCCTTTGACTTGACATCATTCACATAATAAAGATAATGTCATATCTGTGACTAAAACGTTTATCAAAAACAGGTAAATCTTTTACAGATATTCAACACGCTCTGCTCTCCCTGACACAAAGTACTTTCTAAGTCCCGTTAAACAAACAAACACAAACATTTTCTGGACTAAACAATTGCAGCATATATCTGTCCCATCTTTGGCTTCATTTAAGACAAAATGAAACATTTAGCCCTTTTTCCTCCCATGAGGAATCACATTGAAATATAAAAGACGACCTTTAAGAGGAAATACAAAAGGACATACACATACACAGGAATAAAGAAAGAAGGGGTTTGCATATAACACGGCACGCTCTAAGGGAGACACTTTGTGGGAGATGTACAGATTGGAAAGCCCCTAACGGCAAATTCGTGATTTCAATATTGGGATGTATAAATAAGATGAATTAAGAAACAGTAAAAATGTGGTTGTATGAAAGTCCATGACACTTTTTGTTTTCAATTTTCTGGTTTAAAACATTATAACAAAGTGTCTCTCGGACAAATATACAGTTTCCATAGCGTCACTCACTTTAAGATCCACGTTCAAATCAGTGACACATTTTTCAGCATCTCAAGAAGAAAACACACACACACACACACACACACACACACACACACACACACACACACACACACACACACACACACACACACACACACACACACACACACACACACACACACACACACACACACACACACACACACACACACTAGTCCTTTTGCTAAATCCATGTACAGTTGAAGGGCCAGGTGTGTGTGGGATGCTGAGCTGCAGCAGGCACAGAGAGTCGGCTGAGCGGCACAGACATCTTTTTGTTTGTTTTCTTTTTTAAATTGGCATCGGCAGGCTCATCTTTCCTCTTCCTCGAAGCACTGAGGACAAAGAGGCAGAACAAAGCAGGCATTAGAAGTGTATTTAGAAACACTAATACCAGTGCTCTTCAGATCCAATCAGATTCATACTGTTTGTTACCAAGAAGGATACACGTACTACACATACTCGTCAACTGGATTATAAACTAACAGCGCAGCTGACGACGGTCTTTACAGGATACAATCCGGCTGTCTTTAAATCAATCCTCAGTCAAACACTTGAACTGTAAATACAGGGGTGCGGGAACTAGTCCTAAAACTGAAAATGAGTTAGCATTTCAGCACTTTTGGATCCCTTGTCTTAAAGTCAGTTTTTTAAACTGTTTGCGGTTAAATGTCTAATATTACAAGTTAACACAAGCTGAAGGTCGTTTCACTTTTTGTTCTCAAACATAAAATACCTCAGTAAATCCCCCACTGGTGAATGTATGAAGCTTCTGTGTCTTAAAAGCAGAGGTGGGAAGTAGTGGAGTACAAATACTTCATAATTGTACTTAAGTACATTTTTCTGGTATCAGTACTTTACTCCACTACTTATTTTTCTGACCACTTTTTACTTTTACTTCTTACATGTTGAACTCAAATACCTGTACTTTCTACTTCTTACATGTTGAACACAAATACCTGTACTTTCTACTTCTTACATGTTGAACTCAAATACCTGTACTTTCTACTTCTTACATGTTGAACACAAATACCTGTACTTTCTACTTCTTACATGTTGAACACAAATACCTGTACTTTCTACTTCTTACATGTTGAACACAAATACCTGTACTTTCTACTTCTTAAATGTTGCACTCAAATACCTGTACTTTCTACTTCTTACATGTTGAACCAAATACCTGTACTTTCTACTTCTTACATGTTGAACACAAATACCTGTACTTTCTACTTCTTACATGTTGAACACAAATACCTGTACTTTCTACTTCTTACATGTTGAACTCAAATACCTGTACTTTCTACTTCTTACATGTTGAACACAAATACCTGTACTTTCTACTTCTTACATGTTGAACACAAATACCTGTACTTTCTACTTCTTACATGTTGAACACAAATACCTGTACTTTCTACTTCTTACATGTTGAACTCAAATACCTGTACTTTCTACTTCTTACATGTTGAACACAAATACCTGTACTTTCTACTTCTTACATGTTGAACTCAAATACCTGTACTTTCTACTTCTTACATGTTGAACTCAAATACCTGTACTTTCTACTTCTTACATGTTGAACTCAAATACCTGTACTTTCTACTTCTTACATGTTGAACTCAAATACCTGTACTTTCTACTTCTTACATGTTGAACCCAAATACCTGTACTTTCTACTTCTTACATGTTGAACTCAAATACCTGTACTTTCTACTTCTTACATGTTGAACCCAAATACCTGTACTTTCTACTTCTTACATGTTGAACCCAAATACCTGTACTTTCTACTTCTTACATGTTGAACCCAAATACCTGTACTTTCTACTTCTTACATGTTGAACACAAATACCTGTACTTTCTACTTCTTACATGTTGAACACAAATACCTGTACTTTCTACTTCTTACATGTTGAACACAAATACCTGTACTTTCTACTTCTTACATGTTGAACACAAATACCTGTACTTTCTACTTCTTACATGTTGAACACAAATACCTGTACTTTCTACTTCTTACATGTTGAACTCAAATACCTGTACTTTCTACTTCTTACATGTTGAACTCAAATACCTGTACTTTCTACTTCTAACATGTTGAACTCAAATACCTGTACTTTCTACTTCTTACATGTTGAACTCAAATACCTGTACTTTCTACTTCTTACATGTTGAACTCAAATACCTGTACTTTCTACTTCTTACATGTTGAACCCAAATACCTGTACTTTCTACTTCCTACATGTTGAACCAAATACCTGTACTTTCTACTTCTTACATGTTGAACCAAATACCTGTACTTTCTACTTCTTACATGTTGAACCCAAATACCTGTACTTTCTACTTCTTACATGTTGAACTCAAATACCTGTACTTTCTACTTCTTACATGTTGAACTCAAATACCTGTACTTTCTACTTCTCTCATTTCCCAAACAGCTGGTTCCTTTAGTCTGAATGTGTGTTGGTGCGTGGTCATTATTCTTTAGAGTCATTGCGTGCCTATTGGTTGGAACACGATCCGTGTATCCATCACTTCCTGGTCTTCTCTAAAGAAGAGGGACCAATGGAAACGTTGTCATGTTGCCGTTGTTCAGCATGGAAACATTCATTAGCTAACAATGACATCATTGTTCTATTAATATAAAGGGAGGTCAGGTACTCTTTCAAACAGCTGCTAGTTATGGGTACTTTCTACTGAAGTACACTTCAAAGCCTCTTTACTTTGACTTGAGTAAAGAAGTTTAGTCAGTACTTCTACTTTCACCAGAGTATTTTAAAACACGAGTATCTGTACTTCTACTTGAGTAAAGCAGGTGTGGACTTTTGCCATCTCTGCCTAAAAGTCACTGAGCACTGGTGTTAACTCACCCCTAGTGACGTAAAGGTAGAAGAAGTCGCAGTAGAAGATGGTCTGCACGACGCCGGACACCACGGCGATCTGGTCGAAGAAGCCCTCCGTGTGGTAGCGCCACACCCAGTTGGCGATGTAGAGGGCCCGGTAGAGGCCCAGGAAGAACAGGTAGTGGGTGGTGATGGACTCCGCCTCGCCCGTCTTGGTGATCATGAAGAGCTGCGGCATTATGGCCACCGACTCCAGGAAGATGGAGAAGGTCCACAGGATCTGGGAGAGACATTCATGAGTTTAACTGCTAACTGAGGTGTTAAAAGCACTAATTAAAAGAGGAGTATTGTTCAGTCTGCCTCTATGTACATCACATTATTATTATATACCAGATTAGGTTTGGAAAAGATGTGCAAGTACATTTTTGTTTTAATTTTTCACTGTTTATATGTTGTTCTTTCTGTTAGTTGAGGTTTAATCAGATGTCGAAGAAGTATTCAAAGTTAAGCGGAAGTAAAAAAAAAACTATGGTCTTTAAAAATTCCATAACTAGTAAAACTCCTGAGTTTAAAACTTTACTTAAAAGTATTAGGATCTAAATGTACACATTCTGTAGTTGTAATGCAGATTATATATGATTAGCAGTACAGTACAGCATCATGTCATATAAGGATTTCATAACCATGAATGAAGAGGTGGTTTGTGAACTACCTCTCTGAAAGGTCCCAATGTGTTCACTTTGATGGACTGTTTTCTCAACATTGCTAATGGTGTTCCTCAAGGTTCTGTTTTAGGTCCACTTTTATTCTCCATATATATCAACAGTTTAGGTGAAAATGTGAATGAAGCTACTTTACATTTTTATGCGGACGATACCGTGATGTATTGTGCAAAAGTACAACCAATCCGTTTAGACGGGCCGGCTAAACGGATTGGATTGCCGCCCTATCTGTCAGCCTTCCATCTCGTGCACGCACAAATGTATCTCGTGCCCTCATTGGGCGTGCCGTCATTGGGCGTGCATTGCAGCAGTACTTCAATGACTCGCCAGCAACAGGCGGCCACTTTCACCAGTCTGCTGACGTCATGTGCGCGTTCATGTGTGTTGGAGGAGGTGCTCTGTAAGGAAGTCTGAATGAAGGGGCGGATTCTTTTCGGCTGTGTACTTTCACATTTTAGTGCACTCGAGCCGGTTTCTGAAACTTACCTACCCCACCTTTAAGGAGGCTGGTGTTACATTACAGGCTGTTTTTAACATTATTCAGAATCAGCTCGCTGAACTAAAGCTTCTTTTAAATGTTGATAAAACCAAGGTAATGCTTTTTTCAAAAGCTAAAAAGACTCCAGAGCCTGTTTTGGATATTGTTACTATGCAAGGACAAGTACTTGAAGTGGTTACCTGTTATAAATACCTTGGTATCTGGCTTGATGATTGTCTTACGTTTAAACTTCAGGTCATTAATCTGCTTAAAAAGCTGAGGGTTAGGCTAGGTTTCTTTTTCAGAAACAAGTCCTGTTTCTCGCTTGAGGCCAGGAAAAGGCTCTGTGACCTTTTTACCTGGTGATTTGTTGTATATGAATGCACCTGCCTATTGCCTGAACAAGTTAGATGCCGCCTATCACAGCGCACTGAGATTTGTCACAAATTGTAAAGCACTTACTCGTCACTGTACCCTGTATGCCAAGGCAGGTCTGCCATCACTTACTGTAAAGAGGCTCAGTCATTGGTACACGTTATCTATAAAGCTTTGTTGGGTAAACTCCCGTATTATATCTGCTCTCTGATAACACAGAGAGTTGCAAGCAGCTATTGTCTGAGGTCACATGATGTAGTCTTGTTAGATGTGCCAAGAGCAAGGACTGTCTCAGGTAAGACCGCTTTTATGTGCGCAGCTCCACTTGCTTGGAACAATCTTCAGCAAGAATTGAAACTGAGCAATCTCATTCCTCTGCATGTTTTTAAAGCTAGGCAAAATGAAATGCTTGCTGATACATTGGGCACTTGTAAATGTCGATAACTATGTATCCTGTAAATATAATGTATAATGTCCTTTATTGTTTTTGTTTCATGTGGAACCTATATGCTGCAGGTCTCCCTTGAAAAAGAGATCTATGATCTCAATGGGACCAATCTGGTTAAATAAAGGTTTGAAATTAAATGAAATGAATACATTTGGGGGGTCAAAAGTATGATGTTTGCCTCTAAAATATATTGGAGTAAAGTATAAAGTAGCATAAACTACTGGGAGATACTCCCGTCAAGTCAAAATAATACTTAAGTACGGTACTGTACTTAAGTAAATGTACCTAGTTAGTTTCCACCTCTCTCTTTATTTCTGTTTACTTTTCTCCGTCTGGTCCTTCTTTTTGAAATGTGCTAATAAAACATAATGAAAAACTGACCATAAATCCGTTTGCGCTGCATAAGCCGTTAAATGATCTATGATGCGACACAATCTGGGTGCTCGTTATTTACCTCCATTGGGGTGAAAGCGTAGTTTTCCAGGAAGGAAAGCCCGATGACCGGCACGAGCAGGAACTCAATGCGGAACGTGTCGTTGTCAGAGTCGTACGTGCTCCTCAGGCGCATGTAGATCAGGTACACGGTGGCATAGGACAGAGCGAGGAACACCACCTGAGAGCAGAGAGGACATTAAAGTGTTGCTTTAATGTATGGATGCTGCTGCGGGGCTCTTTGACGGCGTCTCCTGTCATTGTTAACATAAAGTTAAGAAATAACAGAAGCAATACAAAATGACATGGATTATATATTGACCATGAAACAGTAAGTAAGATAGACTGACTGATGCTTATTTTGCATAGTAACTAGATAAAGTATGAACCGTGTGAGTGTGTGTGTGTGTATGTGTATGTGTATATGTATATATATATTGTGTGTGTGTGTGTGTGTGTGTGTGTGTGTGTGTGTGTGTGTGTGTGTGTGTGTGTGTGTGTGTGGCTTCAAACTAGTTCCATTTAGGCATGGCTTGTCTCACAGAGGACTAAAGGAATCACTTTAACTTTGTGACCTTACATGACCTTTTGCTAAAAAACTGTGTGTTTTCATCGAGGTCAGATTGAGGGACAGAGTGTGTGTGAAACTTGCTGGGATGTAATTTACCTTCATGACGGTGTTGTAAGGAGAGATGAAGACAGTGAACAGGTCCAGGTACCTGGTGGTGAAGACGAGGGCAAACAGCACCTGGGACTTCCCCGAGATTCCTTCATAAAAAGAGAAAAAACAAGTTTAATCCCTGTCAGAAGCAGATGATCACTTTCTAATCCAGGGAAGATCACATATATGAGAAGACAGGGTTATGACTAACTTAGTTTTTTATTATTTAACATGGAAAAGACACAGCTACACTGCAGCTATGATGTGTTCAGGATAGAGGATGCAGTTTAAAAGGTGGAAGAAGTTGCCACGTCGCTCCCACTCCTGCAGAAATTCTCAGCAAAATACAAACCCCCACCGTACTAAACTTAAAGGATATCTACAAATGAACTTATCACAGTTGTATCTATAGTATATAATTGCATGCATGTTGTTAAATTGAAGCTGTTTAATCAAATTAGTAGTTTAAAATGCAGTGATGTGAATGTTAGCATACCAGCACAGGATTTGGACCTCCATATCTTCAGCAGCAGGATAATTATAGCCGACAGATGTGACACGTCACCGGCCAAACGAAAGATATTCATGTTTGCTATCAGTTAGATACAACAAAAAAAAACTTTAATGCAACTCTTTGAAGGCCTAAAAATGTCCTGCAGAGATGTGAAGCCACAGAAATCAGAACCGCGAGTCCAGTGGATAAAAAGGAAAAGAGCTAAGCTAACAGCTGCACAGTGAAGTCAGGATCTGCTCGGTAGCTTTCTGGCTCTTTATCTAAAAGCATGAAAGATAAACAGATAACAATGCCTGCTGAATGCACTCATAAAGTGAGTCTGCAGAGCTCTGGGGGAAACGCTGTTCCAGAGGAGGTGACGTGGCTGACAGCTCCGACAGCGGGGAGCCTGCGTCAAACTAGCTAGTAACTAACAACTGTATTCTAGTTCCGGTTCTGATTTTCAAAGCAAAAGTCGCACTCGTCAAGACGCTGTTTTAAATGTTGAGAAATTCCCCATTATTGCTATAAACGACCATAATAATACATTATATTGGCCCGTTGAGTTATAACATTGATCTTGGATGATTATTACCAGCCAATACCTTACTTTTAAATGATTACTGTTTTAATTTGAAGGCAAAATCCCGCAGCTTCCGGTGTAGCTTGACTTTCTATGCTACTTTGGTCAATTCTTAGGTCGATAGGCTGCAAACAATCAGGAATAAGAACAGACCTATGGAACAGAACTGTTCATTATAATAGATTTGGAGTGGGATTTCAAAATTGGGAATTGTTTCTATTTTCCATGTTGATTTTAGTGTTGATTTATTGGGAAATGATAGACTGAAATGGAAATGTCTCAATTGTTTTGCATGTTCAAGCCCTCATGTTTTATGCATGTATTAGTCTTAAAGTATTGATTCATATATGTATTTATTTCCCTTTTAATACTTTGAATACATTATGTCACATGCTTTGTGTGTGAACTGTGCTTTACAAATACATTGCTTTCTCTAGCTCCTTTATCAGCTTTGGCAGATGAATCATACACCAATGTGTACCTGTTTTCAGGTTGAGATTTTAATACGGTTAATTAAATGTATTAAGATGCATAAATCTGATCCTATTGTAATGAGTCAGACTTAAATACAAATACTGCATTTAATAGCAATCGTGTTTCACAGTAGATGATGAATAATTATCTGTGACAGACAGTATAATTATGAAATGACTCATCCCACGCAAGGGAGGATGATTTTGGTTTTCTCCGGCTGGCTGATGTTTGTGTGAATCTCATTTAGATGAGATTAAAGGATTAATAACAGTAAACATATACGAGTTATTTTAGGAAAATGTTACACAATATAATATAACAAATTCAATACAACAATACGACCTCTTAAGGTAAATGCCACAGTCAGATAACAACAAAACCTTATGTTTTGAAGATAACAATGATCTTATGTCAAAACCGTTTGTCTTTCTGAGGGTTTGTAGGATTAGCATAGTTTTGAGAGTTTTAAAATATTCTCTCAGTCTTCACTATCTTCTGGCATGGACTCTCCACCTGCCTCCTCACAAATTCTGAATCACACTCACATCCTAAAACAACTCACCCTCCATTTCTGATCCCTCTGTGTCTTCTCCAGTGGCGGTTCTAGACCAATTTGACTTGGGGGGCCAGTTATTTTTCTGAGGGGGGCGCAATAAATGCAGGCTGAAAGTAAAAGACAGGATGAAGTAATTGCGCATAAGAAAACAATGCAATATAGTTATTGGTATTATTACATTACATTACATGTCACTTGCTTTTATCCAAAGCGACTTACATTCTCAATACTTTGGACAATCCCCACAGGAGCAATTTGGGGTGAAGTGTCTCAGGGACAAAACGACATGCTGACTTGCAGTGGGGTTTGAACCTGTGACCCCCTGATCCCAAAACCAAATCAAATCAAGTTTTATTTATATAACACATTTATAAACGATTTTTGGTCGAGCCAAAGTGCTACATATAATAAAAATAGCCTACAGTAGAGACACTTTACAACAAATACAACAGCACAGATTGTTCAGAATATCAGTATGAGAAAAACGACACCCTCTATCCTTAGACCCTCACATCGTACAAGGAAAAACTTCCAGAGAAAACCCACAGTTTAAGGGAAAAATGGGAGAAACCTCAGGGAGAGCAACAGAGGAGGGATCCCTCTCCCAGGACGGACAGACGTGCAATAGATGCCGTGTGTAAATCGAAGAGATAATACATTTTACAGCATATAGACCAAATGTTAGGAAATGCATGTGTCTGTAATAAGAAGATTAATCCACGAGGATGTCATCTACAATCCTGTGGAAGCCATCAGGGAAGCAGCATGACAAGACCCAAGGCAGGACCGCAGAGACAGGTTCAGCCACGACCCGAAGTCCACGACTTAATCCAGAACTCATGATAGAGGATCCAAGACACAGGACTACAGCAAGAGGATCAGCCTCGACTCCGGATCCCGGCGTAGATATAGATACAAAACAAGAAAAAAGATTTGGCTGGGTTAATCGGAACAAGAGAATACACAGACAGAGGGGGAAAAGGTCATTGGATAAAAGTTATTCTTGATAACCTTCTAGAAATATCTCATTAACTTCCCCACTCAATCTATCAAGACCCGAGCAGTTCTATTAGATATAGGATAAGAAACAGAAATAGGGAGCACAACAACCTCTTCGTGAGATGCACTCCCCCGCTTATCTGAGCCACTCTGTACCCCGTTACCCTCTACAAGGCCATAGACCAGCAGAGGGAAAATGGGGGGTGGGTAAGGGTTTTTAAGAACACCTAAGAAAACACCTAACGGCACTGAAAAGCTACGGTCCGTCAAATAAGGCCTGCACCATGCAAGGGCAGAGCCTGTAATGCCTGCGGACTGTTCAAGCCGTGACAACAGGATACTATGATCCACAGTGTCAAAGGCAGCAGTTAAATCTAACAGCACCAAGGCTCTATCCACTGCGCCACACGCCTTCCACATGTGTATTTGTTTCATTACACATTATTATATGCTTACCTTTAACCTTTGTGTGCTGTTTGGGTCTGTGGGACCCGTTTTCAGTGTTTACTAAAATAACATGTATGCAATTTAATTATTTTAACCTGCTTTATTATTTATTTGGGGGTGGACTTCACCTTCTCTAGGGGGGTCCGGGGGCATGCAGGAAGATTTTTTTTTAAATGTTGAAGTGAAATGCATCAATCTGGTGCACTTCGAGCACAAAATGAATGTATGGATACAACTCTCAACACTCATATGAAAGGGAGCTATTAAGGGCTTGCGAGCTACCGGTAGATCGCGATCGACGTGTTGGAGACCCCTGCTCTAATGGGTCCGACTAGAATGACAAATATTGTTAGTTCCGCCTATTCCGTCAGCCAGGAAATCGTTTAATCATAAACTTTTTTTCATTTTCAGGGGGGCCACAGGGGGGTCCAAAGTCAGTGTTAGGGGGGCACTGCCCCCCCCCCTAGAACCGCCCCTGGTCTCCTCTCTTATAAAATCTCACTTCGTCCTCCCTCTTATTCCAAAAAAAGCAGCAAACTTCCCTCACACATCCTGCTCCTCTGCATCCTACTTATATTATGTTTGATGCAGTGAAGTAGAGAGATTACAGAGAGAATGCTCTCGGCACAGATACTGCATATCTCTTGTGATGCAGAGAAGTGAGGAGGCACACCAACCTACTTAGAGTACACAGTGTATTCATTTCAGCATCTCCTCAACCAGAAGTGTTCATATCATGTGAGATCTAATTCATCAGACTATAAGAATACATTAATATTAAGTAGGAAGATGAGAAGAAGAAACATATTTTATTGATATACTATACTGTGATACTTTATTATTCACCAAAGATAAAGTTTGTTCTTACTTCTTTACTGTTTAGTTCTTACCGGGAGGTGACTCACTTTAGATTACCATAACACTGCACTCTCCCATTGGGAAATTAAAGAATGACCTTCCCTATTTGCATTTAAGAGAGATCCAATATGTGAGAGGAAGCCCTCTGCAACAGCAGAACACTTCATGTTAAATTGCAATTCAGTGACAATGAGACAGTGACAGAGACACTCCCACTGATATTGAAACCGTGTTGGCTTCTTCTCTGTGTATCCTCTGATGTGGCATTTAACACAGAGCTGTGGGAGAATGGGGTTTAGACTGTGTTCGAGTGAATGTGTTTACAGGCCAGTTTACAGTATAGTCCTATATTATTGCAACAGTCCTGGTGATTCAGTTTCAAACCATGCATGATGGAGATGCAAGCCCTTTATCTCCAAGCCCCCAGACTGTTTTTGTCTTCCATCTGTTTCAGTATCATCTCTGTTGTTTCTCGAAGAGAGTTAGAATAGAACACATGACTCAAACGAGCTTTCAGTACATCAGGCAGGACTCAACTCCTACACATTACAGACAAAGAGGCAGACCCACTCCTCCAGTTTCTCTCATTCTTTTATTCATTCCTCTCCTCATCCATCCCTCCCTCCTTTCTAAACCCTCTGCAGAGATTGACACAGCATTTTCAGCCTGAAGTGAATACGTATAGCAGAACGAGACACAGACAGGACTATATTCAGCAAAGGAGGCAGCAGAAGACAATGATGGACTTGACAACAGGGTTAAAGGAATGAAGAAGAGATGACAAAGGAACTAAAAGAGTGGATTTGGGACCTTTACCCTGGACAGTGAACGTGACATTTTGAGAACAAAGTGACAGAAACTATTTTTATAGGGTGAGTAGGATTCAAATATTTCAGTATCAGAAAATAAAAACAACAACATGATTTTGTTACAAATGTTCTATGAACTCCACATGACGGTTGTGATTGAGTGCAGTTACACTTCTTTGTCACTGAAAATACCTGGTGAGGATGAGAAATGCATCACCTGGAAACATGATACACCAGGTGCACCTTGGTGCACACGATCATCAAACTCATACTGATGTTGTTCGACATGTTACATGCCCAGAAATCTCTTCTTTATTTTCAATGTTGGACCTTTGACATTTGGAACTACTCTTAAAGCCAGTAATCAGCATAAACCATAAGTTATTATAAAAAAAAAAATACTTATACATATTTCAGCCCAACAACGGTATACCTACAAATAAAATGTATTATATTGATTGAACATGCGACAGTCAAAAGAAAACTCAGTGAGGTGCTGAAATAATAATAATAATAATAATCCATCCATCTTCTCCCGCTGATCCGTGGTCGGGTCTCGGGGGTAGCAGTTCCAGCAGAGAGCCCCAAACTTTCTTTTCCCTGGCGACATCAACCAGCTCTGACTGGGGGGTCCCAAGGCGCTCCCAGGCCAGCGAAGAGATATAATCCCTCCACCTGGTCATAGGTCTACCCCTTGGTCTCCTCCCAGCTGGACGTGCCTGGAACACCTCCCTAGGGAGGCGCCCAGGCGGCATCCTAACTAGGTGCCCGAACCACCTCAACTGGCTCCTTTCGACGCGAAGGAGGAGCCAGTTAATAATTTTAACTGTTAAAGGTGGGGTAGGTAAGTTTCAGAAACTGGCTCGAGATACACTTTTTGTTATATTCCATGGAATGCTCTTAACATCCCGATAGCAAAGAATATCTTAAGTGCTTTGACAAAAAATCCATAAAAAAATGTCATCTGTAGAAGCCGTAATACTGTAAAAAGTACAACCGATCCGCTAAACGGATTGGATGGCCTACCTGCCCTTCCATCGGGGCACAAACTTATCTCGTGCCCTCATTGGTCATGTGCGCGTTCGTGTGTGTTGGGGGAGGGGCTCTGTGAGGAAGTGGCAGATTTTCTCCGGTTATGTATTTTCAAATTCTAGCGATCTCGAGCCGGTTTCTCAAACTTACCTACCCCACCTTTAAATTTAATAATAATAATAAACTGAAATGTTTGCAGCCTTCCTCTGTCTGTGTGTTCAGATGGAAATACAAACACGTGTCCAAGGAGGCTAATACAGTAACGTGAATCTTTCACCTAGCATAAAAATAAATGTTGACGTTGGAGTATATGTTTACTTACTGTCATCTGCACATGTTAAGAACGCTCTACATGAACGTGGAAATATAATATGTTATCCAAAGTTTAAAATGAGACCATATGAACAAAACAAGAATCTGAAATGAGGCCAACACGAGGGTCGTCTGGTTTGTGATGATTGTAGCTTGGGAATAATCATCCTTTGCACTGACTCCTCTGTGGGTTGGCTCATGACGAGCAGAGGTGAAATCAGGGGAAAGTATTGATTCGTTTTCAGATTGCCAGTTTTTCATAGAAAGCAAAAAGGAGGAAGTGAAGCGAACCTGAAAAGACTCACACAAATATCCCGAATGACTGACACAAAACAATCGTTCACAGTCCCCGAGTCCCAACACAAAGCAGGTCCTTCACTGAATGACATCGTTATTTAGGAAACACGTGCTTACATTGAAAAATTACATTTTTGTAACAAGGTTATTTTTTTATCACAATCATTCTAGACAATTAGATTTAGAAAAAGCATGTTAAGGCTTTGCTTGTATCTGGTAGTTTAAATGTACTTTGAATGACCAGATATGACTCAGACCACTCAGCATAATTACTCTTTAAAATGATAAGTTCATGCACTGGTCACAGAGTTTGGGCTTTTTTGCTTCTTTCTTCTTTCAGACCAGTGGAAAGAAAACATGTATAATACATCCAGGTGTTCATTTAACTAACGTTGTCTATTTGGGTCCAAATCTTGGGCTATTTTGTCCCTTCAATTTAATAACTCATAATTAAGCCTATTGTTATGCGGGTTCTCCAAGAGGCTTGTGAAGGGAGGGGTGAGTGGGAAGTATTCACAGAAAGGTCTCAATTGCAAGTTGGTTAAAACCTGTGATATTTCAAATGTGTTTCTGTAAATCAAATATCTTCAGTAGTGAGCCTTGGGTAAATCATTTGGAATAGAATAAGAATACCTTTCAAAATGCATTTTTTTAAGACTTAGTTAACAGATTACTCCTACCCTCAGTGAGGTTTTCACGCATTAAAATGGTTCCGAAAAGTCTCCAATAAGAGTCACCTCTTGCAACTTATTTAAAATCTAATAGTAAGGATGCATCGCTGCCCTTATGACCGTTCTTCCATCCTTCCCTCATGCTATAAGAGCACTTAATACTGTGTACTCGTCCCTTTTTCACCACGTTTCTCTGATGACTCTCTCCATTTCTCTCCGTCCACCAAATGCCACCAGAGACGTGTTCCCATGGAAACTGGCTTTAGTGAAAGCCCCCATTTGTACAGTGTTTGCAGCAAGCATCCCCACCCTAAACCTAAACCTAACTCTAACCCTGAGAACCTAGGCATAATATGTCTCCTAACCCAATGCAGTGCACATAACCAAATTGATTTCCTAACTTGGCAATAAACATTCTATTATCCAAAGTTGTTTGCATCTAATGTCACCAAAAATGTTTTTAATCCTCCCAATCTCACTTATTCTGTTGTTCTGACAGGTACAGCATTGGTTCAGGCATTCTACCAGAGGAGGTACGCCAGGAGATCTCCAGCTTAGGTCTCGATAACGGCCAAAGTTCTACTTCAGTGTGCACTCGCCCTGCGACGTAGAGAGAGGAGGTTGGGTTTCCGTACCCAGCTCCGCGTGGACGAGGAGGAATGAACAACGTTAAGATATTCACGAGGGGCACCAACCAAACACGGAACCGGTTTGTAAAGAAAAATGGACAATGTAATGTTGTATTCACCAACATGGATGAAAAGAGGCAGCGCTACCTAGCTGACATCTTCACCACCTGTGTGGACATCAGCTGGAGATACCTGCTGCTCATATTCTGCGGCAGCTTCCTGGTCTCCTGGCTTTTCTTCGGGATTATCTTCTACAGTGTCTCGCTGGTACATGGGGACTTTAAGGAGCAACCAAGGGTGAGCGATGATGGGGTATCGCACAGAGCGCAGACTCTCAGAACGCCCTGCATACTTCATGTCCATGGCTTTGTTGGGGCGCTCCTTTTCTCCATGGAGACCCAGACCACCATTGGTTATGGCTTGCGCTGCGTAACCGAGGAATGCCCCGTCACTGTACTAACTGTGGTGGTGCAGTCCATAGTGGGCTGCATCATCGACTCTTTCATGATCGGCACAATCATGGCAAAGATGGCACAACCTAAAAAGAGAAACCAGACTCTCGTGTTCTCCAAGAATGCTGTCATCACCCTGCGAGACGGCAAGCTGTGCCTCATGTGGAGGGTGGGCAACCTGCGGAAGAGCCACATTGTGGAGGCTCATGTCCGCGCAATGCTCATACGTTCATACGTTACCAAAGAAGGTGAGTTCATGCCCTTGGAGCAGATGGACCTCAACGTTGGCTACGATAAGGGAACAGACCGGCTGTTTCTAGTATCCCCACTGGTCATAATCCACGAGATAGATAGAGATAGCCCCTTGTATTCCTTAAATCGAGCTGATCTGGAGACGGATGACTTTGAGATCGTTGTGATCTTGGAGGGGATGGTGGAGGCGACTGCCATGACCACACAGTTTCGTAGCTCCTTCCTTGCCAGAGAGGTCTTATGGGGTCACAGGTTTGAGCCTGTGATCTACGAGGATGAGGACCGCTACAAAGTAGACTATTCTAGATTCCACCAGACCTACGAGGTGCCGTCCACACCCCATCTCAGTGCCAAAGAACTCGACAAGGCCACGACTACGGCCTCTTCTGCCGTTTCTCCGGTTTCCACTTGCAGAACCAAGCAATACCTGATTACCAGGTCGCTGAGCGCCTTCTGTTACGAGAACGAGGTGGCATTGAGCTGTGGAGAGGATGAGGTCTTTGATGCCCAGAGTTCAGAGGACAGTTCAGTTTCGGTAGACTTACAACATATGTTCCAGAACACTGCGACCAGGACATCAGGCAGTCGCAGCGTCATGTGCGTTCTGGACATGGACAATAACCAGATGGAGTTTGACATCCTGCAGACTGCAGTCCCCCTTGATCCAGTGACCTATAAGAGCGAGAAAGAGACCTGAAGGTTGTCATGTATCCAACTTTTTATTCACCCACAAACCCTAGAACGACATAGACCTGAAAAAGGATTGTGTGGTGGCGTGTTCAGCTTTAGATTGAACATACAGGTGGTTTGTCAAATGTTGCCTTGCCAGTGTTGTTGCAGAAATTGTTTTGATTAGAAATTACGAAAAAACACTGCATATTCCTAAATACCTTTGGCCACTGCATGCCTTGAAGATCTGTTATAAGCAACCCGACTGATTCTGTGCTGATGGCCCTTTATCATGATTGCATAACAACAGGAAAGCACAATGACAGTAAAAGTCCTGTTTTTTACTGTATGTGTTTTTGACTTAGTAAACCGGAGATTTTATGAAAGTAATTTCAGTCTTCATTTTCTTAAGAGGACTAATGGTACATTTCCACTGGAGCGGGGTAGCCCCGTTTAAGCGTCCCTAAGCGTCCTCGCTCAGGCCTCGGGCTGCCTCGCTGGCCGTCCGAGGCCGTGGCGCATTTCCATTACAGTTTAGGACCTGGGGTAGCAACGCAGTGTAGGCGGGGCACATTTCACGTTGTTCCGTCGAGCTCCCGCTGGATTTTATCATCCCCAATGAGATGTAGGAACGTCGTCACCTCCTCGGTCGACCACGGTGTGCTTTTCTTTGACGTTGCCATTTTTGTAGCTCCTCCGTTTACAAAAATGCTGTGTATAACATTTTTGCAAGCTTGCTTCTAGATATATATGCGGCGCTAGGGATGATCTTGCCCGCGATCTTGTGACGATTCTCTCTGACCAATCAGCAGTCGAGAGTGTTGACATCACTAGTTCAGACCTGGCCTGATAGAACCACGATTTTATGGGGGCGGAAAAAGAGGGAAAAAGTACCCGCTAGCCGGTGCTACGCTATATGGAAAGGCCACCAAAAACTGGCCTGGCCGCTTGAGGACGATTAAGGACGCTTAAACGGGGCTACCCGCAGCAGTGGAAATGCGCCATAAGACAAGACTTTAAGTGCACATTTTTACAGATGCACTGTTTAATCAAAGTCTGTTTAAATTACGCTTGATAACCTTCATGTTGATTATGACATTCAATAGTTCCTTGTAGAGTCTGCTATTTGCACTTTTTCCTGTAAATCATAAGCTTTATTTAGATTACATTAGCAATAGCAATGTTATTTTTGCTGTACAGTTAGCACTTCAGGACCATTTCAAGTTTAGTCACTATTTGTAGCAGGAGTATTTCCATGAAGTTAATAGACATCATTTCTGACAAATGCCTTGATTTAATGCGGTTAAAAAATCAATGTTATTTTTAAATATCTTAGTTCTTCTAAAAACAAAGCCACGTTTGGAAATAGCGTTTTAACAAGCTCAGCATCATTTTACATTTAGTAGTAACCAAGACCTGTATTAGATAAAATATACTGAAACATTTTGTTCACTTCACAAAACGCACTTTATTCCTCCTTGTTTACCTTTTCATGTTGTAAATAAAAATGTAAATAATTGCAGTTGTTTTCTCCTTTTGGAAACCTGGTTGAAGATTGAACCCGTGGGGAAAAACTCTCTTTTCTAATCCAGAGTGTTGGAGCTCCAGAGCCACTAGATGCCTCTGCAGCCATTTCTATCAGAGAGCCTTTACAACAAAACTCACTGACTCAAGCTCCCTCTAGTGGCGTGCTGTGGAAACAAAGGAGAGCTTAAACATTGGTCATGAGACTCTAAATTCAAGATTGTTTCCTGAAATTCAAGAATATTTTGAGAAAATCCATTAAAATGTGATTAATAATCCATAAACAAAATAGTCAGATGAGCCTTTTAACCCCCACTAGTTTATTGTGTTGTAGGAGTGCCTAAAAAACACTGAATGTTCTGGATAGGTTGAACTAAATACTGTTCCTTTGAGATGTTAAGGTTTCTCCCTATCTTGGTTTGTGGAGCTTTGGTTACTTTTAGCGGGAGACCCAGAAGATGAGGAAGAATCTATGAGATACTGAAGACCCCTCAAACTCCCTAACGTCGGACTTGTTGACAGGTGGAAGGTCCCATCAGGGGAATTATAATTCGCAGTGACTCCCTTGCATGTATCAGGTGCTGCTTGAAATAAAAGAGTCCTGAGGAACTTGACAAGGGTTTCGGTGAGAATTAACCTCATTGCAGACAGACCCGTGTGTTCAAATGATGGGATATCTAGGACTGTTTTTTGTATATATGTAAAGTATCTCCAATTATAAGTCATTATGAGTTCCTATCCCATAATCAAATCATTTCTGTCCAGATTTTAATCAAGTTAAAATCATCCTGTGTCAGGCTAAGAAGATATTTCCCCTCATGGTCTTGATCTTCATTTAATTACAGATGCTCCATCCCCCGTCTGTCCGTCAGTCATTCGGTGGATGTTCCCATGCACCAAACTTGGGACCTCTGAACCTCAGGAGAACCGGAGAGGTGGAGGAAAAGATGAACAAGGGGGAAATGAGGAGGAAGGGGCAAGCTGCTGGTTGACTGCAGGCCTCGAGGCTATCAGCTTTTCATTAGCCAGCCAGTGAGTGAGTGAATGAGTGTGATCGGTGGAATGGTAAAAAAAAACTGGGAATCCACGCTGGGTTATTAGGGTGATTTGGGGGCTCCCACTGACTCCTTTTGTGCATTGTCTCCCAAGTGAGCAACAGTGAGCCTTTGTGTGGGACATTTAAATGCCTGCTAGCATGCTAATTATGGGGATGTATGTGTGTGTGTGTGTGCGTGCAAGTGAGTGTCTATCAGCTTCTCGACCTTTCCATCTATTTATCTCTCTCCTGGGATTTACACTCTTGACTATCTTTCCCCAGGGCACTATAACGCATCACCAAGCTTGAGAAGTAACGAGATAGAGTCGTGCAGAAATAAATCCTTAATCCCGGAAATAAATTGGTATTTTACCACTTTCGCTTGTCTTGAAGTCAACTGTTTTTTTAGCGTTTATCTGGCTATTCACTTGAATTCCTGTTTTCTTTCTACGACACAAAACACATCAGTGAATATCCAACTGGTAAATGTCGGAAACTTCTTTGTGTCTTAAAAACAGCGGTTGACAACACATGTCTAAATGAGACGACTACACGTCATCATGCTGAACATTAGCCACCTTTAGCTTAGCGGTGGTGAAGTCATGTGACCGTGCTGTAGTTCCTTTATAGCCTGGCGTTAGCATTTATGCTTCAACAGTCATAAAGTGGTGTTAATAGAAGAATTGGAGGATGAACCCCTCTTTAATGGTCACACATACGTGCACACACACAGCACACACATTTGATGCATTTAACCCATCCTAGCACCAGGAGCAATGGGCAGCTATTGTACAGCGCCTGGAGATTATCCTGCTGTACAAAACGCGTTAAAGGCCACAAACCTTATTTTCTGCAATATACTGAAATCCATTCGAAAAATCCCATTGGCTTTTTGTTGAAGGAATCCTTGGGATGCTAACTTCTCGGTTGGCCTACACAAATCTGTTTCCTTTTCTCTCCATTTATTCCTAAAAGTGTGTGCCCCCCGGTGCTTAATTGTTTTGCTTTTTGTTGTATTGATCAGCTGCTTCTGACTCTGCTATGCTTGGATCCGTTTCGCTCCTAACATTAAGCCTCTCTCACAGCCAGTGAAAGGCATTTTCCTCACATTTAGCAGTGGAAAACGCCCATTTAACTTCAAAGCATTATAAATCATAACAATAGATTAATTTTGTTAGCGCTTTTACAGGTGCTCAAAGACGCTTTACAGATATAGTGAAGAGAAAAGAAAAAAAAAGGAACAACAAATAAATATATGGTTAAAGTTAAAGTCAAATAATACTAAAGCAATCACACATTAAAAGCCAGATTGAAGAGGTGAGTGTGTTGAAGGTGGTGAGGTCAGTGCAGTCTCTGATGGTTGGGGGAGTGAGTTCCAGAGGGAGGGGGCAGTGACGGAGGTCTGTGAGGTAGGGGGGGATGATTGTTGAGGGCTTTGTGAGCAATGAGGAGGACTTTGAAGTCGATTCTTTGACGGACGGGGAGCCAGTGGAGGTTCTGGAGGACGGGAGTGATGTGGTCTCGGGAGCGGGTGTGGGTGAGGAGGCGGGCAGCAGAGTTCTGGATATGTTGGAGTTTATTGAGGAGGTTGGATGGTATGCCGTAGTAGAGGATGCTATTGCAGTAGTCGAGTCGTGAAATGATGAATCAGGTTTCAGCAGCAGAGGAGGAGAGTGATGGTGGAGACGGGCCATGTTTTTGAGGTGGAAAAAGGCGGTCCTGGTGATGTGATTTATGTCGTGGTTGAATTTGAGCTGGCTGTCGAAGATGACTCCGAGGTTGCGGATGTGAGGGGGGGAGATAGAGTGTGGCTGTCAATGGTGAAGTTCAAATTGCCCCTAGTACTTTGCCATACTTAGTTCATACTTAGTTCATACTTCATACTTAGCAGATCGCGTTCACACCGGAATAAATCCCTGAGGGAGGATTAGTCAAATGAAGCCGCTGAGGTCACTTCTTCTTCTTCTGCTTTGGGTTTACTGGCAGGTCGCAAACCACTTCACGGCGTAAACTGCCACCCGAAGTCCCCGGAGTTGGGGACTGGTTTCAGTAGAAGCTGCTGGGACTCCCAGCAGCTTCTACTGAAGCCTTCCGAGTAAATCGCCAGAAGCGCCGACACCTCCTCATCTCCACCGCTCCCATGTTTTCTTTTGTGTTGCCATAAGTTAGTCTCTCTCCGTTGGTGCGCTGGGCTAATGCTAATGCTAATAATGCTAATGCCAGCAAATAAAATGGCGGCTTCACAAAACTTGTTGGGAGTTTTACGAGGCGTGGTTTGCAATCCGCCCAGCCAATCAGAAATGGAAACCTTTTTCTCCCATGAAAGCAGGGTTGCCAACTTTGGGTACTGGCTGGAGTGAGATTTTGATTTCATGGGTTTAATTACACATATGCGCACGAAATGACTGCTATCGTGTCAGTAGCGGGACCTTAGCATATATATAGGATATACAATATATACAAATACACAATATTGGACACAGACTATAGAGGGCACACAGTTTCATTCACTAATGAAAGTCAAACACATGTTTGTTTCCACTGTTTTATTGTGTGCCTGTCGCGATAAGCAATTAATTGACACACATACGGGTTTTGGGCCGAGCGACACCGTACTTCCGACATGCGCCATTTCACGCGAGGTGCAAGCAGAATATCATAGTCTATTGCCTTAATCAATATAGTCAACTCTAAAATACCACATATATGCAATGGCATGATAATATTATTGTGACAAGTGGGGTATTCACCTGGTGTTTCCAGAAGATAGACGTAGATGCTGCCAAAATCGACCGAAGGCCACTTTCGAGAGTCGTTTTTCCATACATCTGCAGGCAGTCTGAAAGGGCAATCGGACAACCCACACAGCTCTAGTTTACGCTGGTAACGACCTAGAGCACACCCCTCAATTCCAGAGATGTAATCCGAAGACATGCAGCGATTTCTTCGGTCGTTAATTCAGAAAAAAAACCTAGTGCGCTCTGCCTGGCTACGTTAGCACCTCCAGGATATTTGCACCTCCAGGAAAATGGCGTATTTATATATATATATATGGCGCGCGTTGCATTGTGGGTAGCTCGTGACATCACTGTGTGTGAAAGAATAGGCTCCGGAGTATTTGTGTTGGGTAATCTATGGTAGGGCTAACCCATACAGTGGTGGGGCTCAAGTCAGTATTTGCAATGTAATTACATACACGCTATATCGCCCCCTTGACAGTGAAACGCCACGCGTGAGGTTTAGATTATTTCCCTGTCTCAATCCAAATTGAACTGTATGAAACAAAAAGGCACATTTGTCTTGTAGTAAATAAAAAGGGCGACCTGGAGCCAATCCTGAAATTTCCCCACAGGTGAAAGGGTTGACATGCTGAAAACCCAACCCCTGCAGGGGGGTCTGAGGGGATTCTCCCCCAGGAGATTTTTTGAAATACTAACATAAAATACACATTCTGGTACTCTTGAGAAGAACAAGAAATAAATCTATTACTACACATTTAAAAAAAAAATTAATGCCATTTTAGTTTTGTGTTACTTTGTTCTGAAAGCTGAACCTGCTGCTCCTCACAGAGAGAAGAGGGAAGAGGCTGTGAATTACTTTACATTGTGGATAAGGGTGGATAGCCCCCATTGTTCTGTTGTCAAAATGAAAGACAGCCCACACACTCATCAAACCGTGGGGTCTTATTTCATTACGTGTTGATTTCTATCAACAGGTAATGTTGTATCGATGTATATAGAGATGTACTACAGCAAAAGTATTCTCCGTCGGGACTTCCTGCAACAACACCACGCCGTTATCTTGATTCTGATTGGCCAGAAGACATTATCAAAGATGTTCTATTGAGAAGACGATCACTACGTGACAACAGTTTTCAAAACCGTTTCTAGTCTTCGGTATTCTTGTTTTGGCGTGAGAATAGTTTGGGAACAGCGTGTGTCACACGCCAGATGCGTGAGAGTTGGCAACCCTCTAGCAGGGACTGAAAAGGGGGTGGAAAGGTTCTCATGAACTAAGTTCTAGTTCCGGATATTTTTGGTGTGAACGCACTTTTTCGGAATTATATCAGAACTATACTGGGAAAAGTACTCCGGTGTGAAAGCGCCTATTAGCTTCTCCTGCACACTCTTCAGCCATCTTAAACCTGTGCTTCGTGTTCACCTGTTGCTGTATTAGGGGTTTACGATTACAGATTCCAAAAATATTTTTCCGCAAAGAGAGATTGAGTTGGACACAAAAACTGTCAAACACGATAAAATGAACCCAAGATACATAGAGGAAAGTGTCATCTGTATCTTTTTAACTCCAATGCATTAGAATAGAATGTATTATATTTCTCAAGTGTTTAAGTATTTTATTGTTTCCACTTTATTTAGGCTTTAACCTGGTAGCATTAATAACATCTATTGTGTATCCATTATGTTTCTTTATTAAAAGTGCCACACACTTAAATAAAATAAAATAAAACTATAACATTGAAAAAAGATTAATCACTATCTATCGAATATACATTTATGCCATATTACATTAAAACATCTATTTTTAGTACAGATCTTTCACTTTTAATCCTTCAAGGCAGAATCTTAAATACAAACTCTGCATGTCTAATTAATGATCTAAGTAAAGTGTAACGTGTACATAAATTGCATAAAATGTAGGACCCTTTATCAATGTTTTTCATCAGTGAGCTGTGCTTAACAAATAGTCTTGCAATTGAAGATTACACCTTATACACCTGGTGTACTGCCAGATAAATTAACAGATAGAAATGGGATTAGTGAATGTTTTTGATTATTATGATTACACTGGTTTTTGTTTAGTTAATGTATGATCAATTCATAGACAATAAGAGAGGTGCAGCATTTAAAATGTGCGACTCATGCTTACGTGATACGGAAATGAGTAAATGTCCAGAAAAGACATGAATGACCTTGAATGTCCTTATGTCATTAGTATTATGTCTGTAAAAACGTAATACAAGCACAAAAATAACAAGAAGCTTCCACATATCCCATTCAAATGAAGATGTAGTCATATTGTTGGCGTCTGTGTAGGTCAGTATGTCAGGCCAAAGAATAGACAGGCTCTAATGTAACTTGATGTCGCTTGAATAGAATTATCTTAACTGATCATGAGGGAAATACAATTGAGCGGACACAACACTGAACAGCATCCACCAGCGTCTCTCGCTCACCACCACAATGGCGGCTTTGTTTTGCCTGATAACGTGAAGCCTTTACACTGATGTCATTTCTGATGTGGTTCTCCAGACTGAAAGTGAGTAATAGGGTTACAGGTGCTGAAAATCAAAACATCTCCATCACTCAAGCTGACGTGAATGACCAGAGTTCTGCAGAATGTCCACGTTGGCGTTTGTTTATCCACACATTTGCGGAGTCTCCCCGGGCAAATTCATGAAACATGTGACTTAAACTAGCATTTGTTCACATGGTAACTTTACTCAGTTTAACTGCATTGGACGTCATGCCTTTTCAATTATGACGGCTGTTGGTCAGCTGAATTTATGATTTATGATCTGTGACTGGCAATGATTTGTCATGTTTATTAAAATAACTATTTTTGGACTGCTATAGAGAGGCGAGGTCCCGCCCATCCCATGGGACCTTATTTCGGAAAAATTATGTATTGAAGGCTTGTTTGAGACAAGCGAGACCTGCGCAGTTGTGATCAACGTCTTGCTAGTGCGTTGCATGATGGTTAGTCATTTTGTCCGACTTGCTCTGGAGGCCCGCCTACATGAGACGTTGAAATCTCGCGGGACAAAGACGCCCGCAGCCTTGACGGAGCGTCCACACTACAGCTTCAAAAAAAGCTTGGAGCTGGGCGTGTCTGTAGCTTGGGGATTTTATTCAAGCAATGCGACCAACAACCAATCACATGAATCTCCCGCCCCCGACATACAAAGCAAAAAACCCCGGGGATTTTATGCGAGCAATATATATATATATATATATATATATATATATATATATATATATAAACTCCCCAAACAGGCGAAAACCTACCAGTTTCCCCCACTGTCTCTGCCACCTCCCTCCATGCTGGTTCCTCCGGTTTGTATCCGGGTAGGTGAAGAGGGTCTGGTCATACAAAACCGGGTGATTCGCTACGGCGATAATTAGTTTCTCCTCCAACTTTTTTTGAAATATAGAAATGAACGGCGGGATATCTCTCCCAGCTTAGACGCGGTTTGATTGGCTACGGCTTGAGCTGTCAGATTTTCCGAAACGGGATTTGATAATTAGTTTGTTAATTCAGTCATGATGAGGAACCACACCACTGACTGGGTTCCATAATTATAAATGCTCCTCCCTCTTAATGTTTGCAAAACTGATAGGTGGACAGGCTACAAATGATCAGTCCCTTCAGATCCGCACACATGAAGCTTCATGAGCATGAATTGAACAGACCTGCTGCTGTGTTAATTCTTTAGCTGCCACTTTAAGCTTTATGATGTGTACAACATGGATGTAATTTGATTTAATCTTGCCATTTTAAATGATGTATTCAATAAATAAGGTTAAACCAAATCATTACATTACAATAGATTTTATTTTAATGATTTGGTTTAACTTAAAGAGAAACTTTATTGTTATTGCACATATTACAGGTACTGAGACAACGAAATGCAGTTTAGCTTCTAACCAGGTGCAACAAGCAGTGCAGTGGAAAGTAATGTACACAATCTACAGAATAACATATAGAATGAATTGAATGATGAATAAACAGTGGGGTATGAATACACTAGATATCAGCCTGTGAGCAGTATGAACAGTGTGTATTAATACACTAGATATCAGCCTGAGAGCAGTATGAACAGTGTGTGAATACACTAGATATCAGCCTGTGAGCAGTATGAACAGTGTGTATGAATATGCTAAGATATATAAAGTATGAGAACGGTAAGCAGTATAGTATAAAATATATAGATATTAATTTCATGATGATAAACATTGTGGAACAATGATGAAAAATGGGAATGGATGTGGCGACGTAAAACTGACACAAAACAACAACAAACTTTTGCCAGCCAATTGGAGAGTTTCATCAGCAGCACGTGGTAAAAACCACCAATGAGCGCTCAGCTCGAGATACCAGCGAGCCGTTTCCCATCAAGCATTTCGCTTCCGCAGCTCGTGGAGAGCAACTGCGCCAACTCGCCTCGCCTCGCTCTCAAGGCTGCGGGCGTCTTTGTCCCGCGAGATTTCAAAGTCTCATGTGGGCGAGCCTCCAGAGCAAGTCGGACAAAATGACTAACCATCATGCAACGCACTAGCAAGACGTTGATCGCAACTGCGCAGGTCTGCGCAGGTCTTGCTTGTCTCAAACAAGCCTAGTGAATGTGCAGATTGGAGTTGCCGAGGCTTCCGACGCTGTCGACGCTGTAGTGTGGACGGGCCGTGAGAGCGAGGCGCGGCGAGGCGGCGCAGTTCCTCTCCACGGGCTGCGGAAGCGAAATGCTTGATGGGAAACGACCGTTCTTATTATACATCCATGGAAACGACTCGCTGGTATCTCGAGCTGAGCGCTCATTGGTGGTTTTTACCCCGTGCTGCTGATGAAACTCTCCAATTGGCTGGCAAAAGTTTGTTGTTGTTTTGTGTCAGTTTTACGTCGCCACATCCATTTCCATTTTTCATCATTGTTCCACAATGTTTATCATCATGAAATTAATATCTATATATTTTATACTTGCACTGCTTACCGTTTTCATACTTTATATATGTTGCAAATGTATTATCTTTTCAATTTACACACGGCATCTATTGCACGTCTGTCCGTCCTGGGAGAGGGATCCCTCCTCTGTTGCTCTCCCTGAGGTTTCTCCCATTTTTCCCTTTAAACTCGGTTTTCTCTAGAAGTGTTTCCTTGTACGATGTGAGGGTCTAAGGACAGAGGGTGTCGTATTGTCATACTGATATTCTGTACACACTGTGAAGACCACTGAGACAAATGTAACATTTGTGATATTGGGCTATATAAATAAACATTGATTGATTGATATATGTTAGCATATTCATACACACTGTTATACTGCTCACAGGCTGCTGTGTATATTCATACCCCTCACTGTTTATTCATCATTCAATTCATTCTATATTTTATTCTGTAGATTGTGTACATTACTTTTCACTTTACTGCTTGTTGCACTCCTGGTTAGAAGCTAAACTGCATTTCGTTGTCTCAGCACCTGTAATATGTGCAATAACAATAAAGTTGAATCTAATCTTGAGCAGCAACAAAATGTATTTACTTAGTACATATCTGACATTAACGATTAAACACATTTGTGCATTCTTTATAAATGCAAACCGAGCCAAGCCGACTCCGGAGGTGGCGGTATGCACCTTAAAGTTGTTTGCAATCCGCCAAAAAACCGAGAGAAGAAGAAGAAGAAGACGAAGCCGACTCCGAGCTGTCCGACTTCAGGCGAGCTTTTTGAGACCTCCCCCGGCTGCGATCGGCTATTCTCGTCTACTTTCGAGGCGAGCCGCAACGCGTCTCAAACAAGCCTAATGGAGAGAGAAAACGTATCTTTCGATCCCGTTTGAATTGTGCCACGAATTACACATATGATGTTTGTCAATCTTAAAAAATCCTTTCCATGTCAAAGTCACAGTTTGTCGTAAAACTGTTGAAATATAAGACTATGAAAAATACGCAACTAGAAAGACTACAAATCCCAGAGTCCCGGTCCCGCATGCTGGCTCTTAGGAACCGACTCACTCCCCTTGTGTGTGTGCACAGCTCTCAACGTGCCCAGACTTGGAGTGATTTTCACCTCTTTTAATACTTTCCGCCTCATTCTGAGAGAAAGAAGTGAAAGGTTTCAACGTGACGGCCGTCTGGGTGTGTGGTGCGAGATGGGAGATGTAGTTCATTGAGCGGTTTCACACAAAACAAAGTGTTACTTCACAGTTTTACGACTCATTTTAATTTTTTTTGACTTGCAAAATTATCTTTTAAATTGACAAACATCATGTGTGTAATTCGTGGCACAATTCAAACGGGATCGAAAGATAATCTTTCTCTCTCCATTGACTTCAATGCATACTTTTTCCGAAATAAGGTCCCATGGAGCTCCCCGGAAGGGGAGGGACTTCGCCTCTCTATGGGTCAACATTTGTTATACTTTGTACACTCTGTATGCCCTCTTTTAAAACGTAAGGTACAGATATGACATACACCCTGCCATATGAATTTATAGACTGACTTTAAAGGGATAGTTTAGATTTTTAGATGTGGGAATGTATGAGGTACTCAATATACAGATTAAGGTCGGCAAGCCCCCAATTTTGGAGAAACAGAGAAGAGTTATGACACAGAAACTAAGCAACGCACTGCTTTGGACGGGGGCAGGAGCAACTTTAGCCAAGTCAAAAAAAGATCAATAATAATATCACCTCCAATGACTCCTTTGTTTACTTCCTTAACATAATGACAAAACTATGTAACACTCACGCTTCTATTGACTAGCGCTCAAACACATTGTACATGGTAGGCTAAGGGGTGGGACATCTCTCAGCTAACCAATCAGAGCAGACTGGGCTCTGGTTTCAGACGGAGGGTGAAAAGAGGTGCTGAAGCACAGGCAGTATGAGAAAAATAAAGAGCTCTTTGAGCATTATAGAATGGAGACACTAAAATACACCTGAACATCAGCAGGAGAGAACTCTTTAAAGTAGAGACACTACATACTGATATACACCTGAACATCAGCAGGAGAGGACTCTTTAAAGTAGAGACACTACATACTGATATACACCTGAACATCAGCAGGAGAAGACTCTTTAAAGTAGAGACACTACATACTGATATACACCTGAACATCAGCAGGAGAGGACTCTTTAAAGTAGAGACATTACATACTGATATACACCTGAACATCATCAGGAGAGGACTCTTTAAAGTAGAGACACTACATACTGATATACACCTGAACATCATCAGGAGAGGACTCTTTAAAGTAGAGACACTACATACTGATATACACCTGAACATCAGCAGGAGAGGACTCTTTAAAGTAGAGACACTACATACTGATATACACCTGAACATCAGCAGGAGAGGACTCTTTAAAGTAGAGACATTACATACTGATATGCACCTGAACATCAGCAGGAGAGGACTCTTTAAAGTAGAGACATTACATACTGATATGCACCTGAACATCATCAGGAGAGGACTCTTTAAAGTAGAGACACTACATACTGATATGAACTTGAAAACGAGCAAAATATGTCCTCTTATTTTTAAGTGGATAAAATAAGTTTAGCTTTTGTGTTTGTACTTCTTCATGTTTCTCTTTAAAGTGGAGATGCGCCCGCCACCATGTGCAGTTGCTAATAACAATACAATGGATAAGATCGTCAAATAACAGCACTTCCAAACATCTGAACTATCCTTTGATGAACAATAAAGTTTAATCTTTTTGTGCTGTATCTAGATTTGTTATCAACAAACAACATTTGTGATCTTTCTTTGTGTGATCAACTTGTGTTGTCTATGCACATAGAGGCACGACATGCACATGTGACTGTGTGTGTGTGTGTGTGTGTGTGTGTGTGTGTGTGTGTGTGTGTGTGTGTGTGTGTGTGCGCGCGCGCTTCACAACAAACTACCTCATCTCTGTCACAAGACAAGACACGTTTGTATATGTTTTAACTGCCTATTTGTTTATTCTCTGAGTCTCCCTATATGTTTGTCATCGTCCTGTTCCGTTGAAAATTAAAACAATGTAATTCAATTGCATGGTGAGCTTCAATAATTGCAAAAGTTGCAGTAGAAAAAACAATCAGTGCACAGATAAGAGTTTAAATATATATTTTATTGATTAAAGTTTCCATATTTTGTGTTCTTTAATTACTTTAAAACATAAATGTACTATTATGAGTTCTCACAAAATCACACAAGAACTATCTTTCTTTAGTTATCCATGCCAAGAATCTAAAAATGTGTTTTTCAAGGAGGACAGGTTGTGTGTGTGTGTGTGTGTGTGTGTGTGTGTGTGTGTGTGTGTGTGTGTGTGTGTGTGTGTGTGTGTGTGTGTGTGTGTGTGTGTGTGTGTGTGTGTGTGTGTGTGTGTGGGTATGTGTGGTGGCATTACTTTACTTGTGGGGACCTAAATCTGTTTACATAGTCATGTGTGGGGACTGGCTTCCCTTGTGGGGACAAATTGGAGGTCCCCATGAGGGAATCATTAATTTTAGGGTGAAGACTTGGTTAGGGTAAGGGTTAGGATTAGGGTTAGGGTTAGGCATGTGTTGGTTATGGTTAAGGTTAGGATAAGTCTCCAGGAAATGCATGTAAGTCAATGTAATGTCCCCTGAAGTGATGTATACATGGTATGTGTGTGTGTGTGTGTGTGTGTGTGTGTGTGTGTGTGTGTGTGTGTGTGTGTGTGTGTGTGTGTGTGTGTGTGTTTGTGTGTGTCTGTAAACGGTTGCAGCACATGATTGCACATGTATTTCAGCATGTCGTTTTTTGCGTCGGCCTCTATGTTTTCCTTATCTAGTATGTACCTCTGTGTGTGTGTGTGTGTGTGTGTGTGTGTGTGTGTGTGTGTGTGTGTGTGTGTGTGTGTGTGTGTGAGCAGCTGTGGGCCCTGTGTTTGAACTCCAGCTCACATGGGCAGAGCGAGGGAGGGCCGCAGGGTGAGAAGACGATGGGAGAGGGGACTGATGTCCGACAAACTCGCCATCTCCCTCTCCGCTTTCATCTCCGTCTCCCAGCGTGGAACAACGGACTCTTTCATTCAGGCATCTTTGCGGCCAGCCGCCCCCAGACCCTCGAGGCCCCCACCCGTTCACGCTGCTTAATTCAATGTTCCGAGAAAAACTCATGATTGGAAAGTTACTTTTTTTATCCTCCTCCTTTTCCATATCTCCTCATAAGAAGCATCAGCCCTCTTCCTCTTCTTTCCCCCTCACATCAAAACAGCTTCTGTCCTGTAGGAAAGGAAGCAGGTCAGCAGAGGCACTTCCGACGATCACTTCCAATAACCTTAGATACAATTAAGATATGTACAGCCTTTTGGCCTGCATACTTAAAAAGATTAAGGGAAGCCAAGTTTCCCTTTTACTCTTTTAAAGTAATCATTCTGAAATCTTAAATCTGCATCATGTCTAATTGTCCATCAAGTTTGAAGTAAAAAGTGATACCAAATAATGTTTTATGTGCTTACGTTAACATTTAAAGATTATGACAAACTAATATATCAATCACTGTTAGAGATCAGCAAACCCTTTAAAGTTTGGTTTTTATATTAAAAAGGCCCTATTGAACTTTTTGGGGTTTCCCCTTTACTGTAGTGTGTTTTATAGGTTTTGTATCCCTGTGTTCCCTCCAGAGGGAGTTTCTCTCTCAAACTCCCCCTCCTGCCTGAAATGCCTCCATTGGACTCCTTTGTTTACTTCTATAACAAAGTGACATCACTATGTTAAACTTGCGCATCTATTGGCTAGCGCTCCAATACATTGTACATGATAGGCTAAGGGGCGGGACATCTCTAAGCGGTTGACAATCACAACAGACAGAGGCCGTTTGTTAATGTTGAGTAACCTGCTGCAGAGCCACTATTTCAAGTACACTACGTCATCGAGTGGCGCCGAAGGACCGTTTAAATGCATAGATATTGTCACTACACTACCCGATCTGCCCCTGCCCGATCTGTACTGCGCATGTGCGAGATGGTCCGCCATTTTGTACAACTACATACGGCAACTCTAATAGGATACAGATTTAACTTCTGTTAGACAGCTATATGTCATACATTTTGCATACATTCACAGTAAATATTTATTCAGTATGATAGCTGTCTAACAGAAGTTAAATCCATTTCTCACTTATTCTGACAATGTACTTAACCACAAATAAAAGAACCCAATACAAAGAGTTGTTAAATAATAGTGAAGTCACGTTGTAATAACAATAACTCATCTCTCGGTTTTTTGAGTTTTCTGTGTGATTTGCAAAACGCCACTGTGTCAAATGTCCTAGTTGGGTTGCAGTACAGAGTTGTCCAATATGGCGGACCATCTAGCACATGCGCAGTACAGATCGGGCAGGGGGGCAGATCGGCTAGTGACCTTTATATATACAGTCTATGGTAGTGACAGATATATATATATATATATAAACACTAGATGGCTCAAGGGGGAGTCGCCAGCGTAGCTCACCGGTGGCCATCTTGCCACAGTCAACAACTACTGCTACAGCTGTTGTAAGGTGAGTGATCTGCACAAAAATACTCTTAACTCGCTGAAATCTTGACTGATTTACAAACGGTTTGGTTTATTATAAACGTTATTAGCATGATTATAATGATAAGTATGCAGTATCATAACTACATCTTTGTTGTTTATAACAAACCAAACCGTTTGAAAATTTGTTGAAAATTGAGCAATCTACGGTTATTTCAATAGTGCACCATAGACATGATGTTATGAATGAGCGAGCTGCCTGTGGCAAGATGGCCGCCATGTGGCAACGTCGGTCTCCATTGGCCAGCAGCGCAGGTGAGTCATCTAGTGTTTATATATACTATATATACCTATGGTTAATTAAATACCCAGCATTCAGCGCCACTCGATGACGTAGTATACTTGAAATAGTGGCTCTGCAGCAGGTATACTCAACATTGAGAAACGGCCAGCGGGTGAAAAGAGGTGCTGCAGCACAGGCAGTATGAGAGAAATAAAGAGCTTTTTGAACATTAAAGCATGGAGACATGTCACAGTAGAGATACCAAATGTAAATATGAACCTGAAAATGAGCCAAACAGGGCCCCTTTGAGGGTATGTGTTTGTGTTGCATCGTCTTGTGACTGTTAAAAAAGTATTGAACATGAAAAAGTCCCTCTCGGAACGTTTTATCATTGTATGCCGTCCAAATTCTCAAGTGACGTAAATGCATATTGTTGTTCTCAGCTTCCAGGATGCGAAGTTGAAGATGAAGTTCTTTTGTCCAGGGGGAAAAACAGTCTTGGAGAGAATGATGAAAATGTGACATTTTTAGAGAGGCGCATCAGTGCTGGAGTCCCTAACAGCGAGCAGCCAGACGTGCAGCAGAAACATCCGGAACAAAGGACGGCCTTGTTCCCCGCTGAATTCTTGAACATCATTTTCTGCATTTTCCTGCAAATGACTCAATCTCCACGTCCCTCGCCTCTCATTCCGACCAATTATCATTTTTCAAGCATGTCCTCTTGTCCTGCAGAGATGGGCAGTTTGGGGGTTTCCAAATCACGCCATGAAATCTGCTTTTACGTGTACGGATGTTTGAGGCGATTTACAGCTAAAAATCACGCGTGGAAAGTAACAAAGTAAATTTACAGTGGAACAAATAAGAGAAAACACATAGTCAAACATCGGAAAAATATTCCTTTTTACTCATCAACTAAATGTATACTACTATGACATTTTAGAAGCCAATATTGTACTTTTTAACTCTACTATACGTTAATGACAGTTGTGGTTACTTTAAATATTTTGATTATTAGCCAATAAATATATAAATTAACTGTAATTAGTATTGCCACTTTTTTTTGGACACATTTTATTATTGGCGTTTTTGTTTTTTTCCACAAAGCAATACAACAAATACATATATTTAAATTGAATTAAAAAGAGAGAATTAAAAACAACATAGGCCTACTTTAATCAAAAAACGTTAGTACATTTGAAAAAGTATTGCTACTTTTACTTAAGTGTAATATATGCGTACTTCTTCAACCACTGCCAACAATACACACACACACACACACACACACACACACACACACACACACACACACACACACACACACACACACACACACACACACACACACACACACACACACACACACACACACACACACACACACACACACACACACACACACACACACACACACACACACACACACACACACACACACTCAAACTGCAGTTGAAGAGAGGTGAACGTGAAAGACTGAATTTGCTCAGAAAAGGAGACAGGAGACAGTTGTGAGAGATACAAGGAAGCATTGAGGAATCTCTTTCTTTTATTCTCACTGAAACGTTCGCCTCTTGTTGCCGTCACAGCTGCAGCCCCCCCACAGCTTTAAAGGCTTGGCTGTGATGCTTGTCAGTGTGTTAATGGCTGCTCAGTGCATCTGTGCCTACAGTATCAGAAAGTCATCAAAAGAGCGGTGCAGGGATGACGTATTTTTGTCGGACGAGTTAGCATCACAAGGGACAAAAACATGGGATTTATCATTATGTATCATTGGATTTTGGAATATTGCATAAAATAATCTCTGTGACAAACACATGTTTATTATACTTACACGCTTTGTTCGGCAGGATAATCTAAACGTATTAACACCACTTTTATGAGTTGTGAAGTGTAAATGCCATCCCAAGGAATAAAAAGCTAACGTTAGGCTATAAAGGAACTATTACGGTCACATTCATCACGCCAATCACCATCGCTAAGCTAAAGGTGGCTAATGATCGGCGTGATGATGTTTACTAGTCTTATTTAGACACTTGTTAGCAACCGCAGTTTTTAAGACATGTAGAAGCTTTAGATATTCACCAGTGGGGTATACTCATGTATTTTATGTTGTAGATTTGAGACGAGGGAACCAAAAGTCGTATCATGCTGACTCATCTCTGGGTTTTAGGACTCATTTTTGCACCACTCAATAAAAGCTTTAATTGATGGACTGAAAGGTCAGATTCCATGTGTAGTTAAAGTATCTCAGGGCCCCTGGCTAACCTTACAGGTGTATATTTGATATCAAAATGAATTCAGTTTGAAGAAAGGTGTGGTACAAATGGAAATGGAATCAGAAAAGCGGTGTATCACGGGTCTGTGTCCTCTGGCCCTTTTTGATGTCACAGCTGGTGCGATCCTCTATTTGAAAGACCGTCCATTGTTTCATCCATTTAGACACCATCCATTCGTGTGAAATTGTCATAATCAGCATTTTAATTATTGAGTTACGGTCAATTAGGTGTTTTATGAGGTCACAGTGACTTTGGCCTTCGACCCCCAAAATCCTAATCACTTCATACGCCTCTGCCTTAGAGCAAACAATGAAATGGCAATCCATCAGACACTTTCTAAAGCAGGGGTGGGGAACCTCGGGCCCCTGGGGCGTATACGGTCCGCGAGACAATTTGATACGGCCCTCGAGGTAACACACGCAAAAAAGAAAAAAAATTAAGAAATCTAGACCGCAAAATATGTAACAAGCAAGTGCCTGTTTTTCCTGGCCAAGGTTAGGGTCCTTGAACACAACACAAGCCTAACGTGTCATCACGTGGTATATGTCTCATCCGACAGGGGTTTAGAGCTGCCGGAGAGCAGAGCACCAGAACGCCGCTCCGGGCCTGGACTTCACAAATGTCAGTAGCCATAAGGAGCCGTACACATGCCGCAGTTTTTGCGTGGCTGTGTCTTTAGTTGAAAGCCCAGTGGCGATCTGTCATACTGATCATACAGTCAATAACTTTGTTGTTATTAGCATCTGGTTAGCTAGCTATGCTAACGAATATAAGAAGTTTTTTCTACTACCAGTGAGGTAAAGGCACATCTTTATATGATCATTATAAAAAAATAAGAGAATAAAGTAAACAGGTATAAAATACTATATGACAGTAAAAAAAAGTTGTTATTAATAAACAAGAATACAGTTTGAAAGGGGAGTGATTTGTAAAATATCCATAAAGAAAAAGAAAATCTGCTTCCAGTTCTGTTTCAAATGGGTGTTGAGAGATGTTTCCATAGATCTCCTAATGTTGCTCTCAAAGTGCACCAGATTGATGCTTTTAACTTCAATATTTAAAAAAAAATCTTCCCGGGGGAACATGCCGGGCCCGGACCCCCCTAGAGGAGGTTAGGTCCCCCCCCCACTTAAATCATGTTCACATGGATAGGCAACTAAATTGCACACATCTTGTGTCCATATCTTTCTGTTTTGGTGTTCATGCCACAACTGTGCACGTGCCTGCATGCGCGAATCATGGTGAGATATCTGGATTAAGAGGTTGCTTTTTCTTTGCACAGCATGAAAGAAAGGCCAAATGAATGGGCTGTGATTTTAGTATCTTTAAGCAGACGTCAATAATTTGTACGGCCCTCGGAGGATGTTGAAAAAATTGAAATGGCCCTTGAGAGGAAAAAGGTTCCCCACCCCTGTGCTAAAGAGTTAGTGCGGATTCACAAACTAGCCGATTAAGGCCGCACTAGAACAACAATTTGGCAGAATTACTGTTTTGTTTTCAATAGAGTCTGGTGGTTTTAGTGAGAGGAAAGAAACGACTTTAGCTCCCCATTTGAAAGAGGTTGTCGTCTGACGGCAAATAAAGCTAAATATAAAAAATGTAGCCGTCCCTTTTTCCAGTTGCTAAAATACGTTAGCATTAAAGCTGATGCTCCCGTCCACAGCAGTACAATGGTTTTGCACGTCATAACTTCTTCCAAAAAACCCCAATCAGACAATGAGCCATTATGCTTATAAGATGTAGCTTAACTTAGTGAAGGGTCTTTAACATGTAACAATAACAACAATATATGAGCACATGGTTGCTAGCATTAGCATCAGCAACTGCTTCTTGAGTGATAGTAAAGCCAAGTGCTCAAAAACAGGTAGAAGGAAGATTAGAGAATACCAGCAGAGATCAGCAACAGGTAACTAAACTCTCCCTCTCTGCCTCACCCGGGACCCTCACCCCTTTAACCCCCCCCCCCCCCTTCCTACCACCCCCCCTCACCTCAACCCGCATATATCAATTTCCTTTAGATGTTCCCCCTCACACAATTGAAGTAACTAGATTCTTCCCTTTGGCTCGCCAGTGGAGATATGGAGCAGGATGCACAATGGCCTATTCATTAAGATAGCAGCACACACACACACACACACACACACACACACACACACACACACACACACACACACACACACACACACACACACACACACACACACACACACACACACACACACACACACACACACACACACACACACACACACACACACACACACACACACACACACACACCAACTGAAGCACCAGCACAGTCCATCACACACACATTCAGCTAAAATGTCCTTCTGCAACATACATGTATGCATACACGTGCAGTGATACAACCACACACACACACACACACACACACACACACACACACACACACACACACACACACACACACACACACACACACACACACACACACACACACACACACACACACACACACACACACACACACACACACACACACACACACACACACACTATTCACACACACACACAACATCCCAAACTCAATCCCCAGCTGCAGCGAAAGCCTTTCCAAGTTCATGCCATGCCACCCCCCCCCCCCACACACACACACACACACACACACACACACACACACACACACACACACACACACACACACACACACACACACACACACACACACACACACACACACACACACACACACACACACACACACACACACACACACACACACACACACACACACTCCTCCATAGCCAGTAACTCAGAGAAAGACAAAAGAATAGGAACTTTGGTATTATGAGCACAAAGACAGGATTCACACACGTTTAAGAGGAGGACTTATTTAAATGTAACACTGCATGCATTTATTAAGATGGGCATTTGATTTATTACCCGTTTGAGGATTCCTTGACATTTTAATTGGGGATGTATAGCTCACTATCAGGGAATAGTGTAGAAGCTCAGTTACTCACAGTTTGACCTTTCATTATGGTACGATTAAAACTTTTAAAATGTGACTTAAAAAGGACAAGGATGCTGTGTTTACCTTGTGTTCCTTTTAACATCTGAATAACTGCAGCTCCAGTTGTGCAGGAAAAATAATGGGAATCAATCAGTATCTACATTATTACTGCCATAGAGGAACTGAATGCTGCTTTTATTTCTTGATAGAGAGTTGATTACGTTGATAATAACCCAATGACTGCAGGCAGCCGGATCCTTCTGCAGGGTTCACTGATCCACTTCAACCAAATACAGAAACACCTGCTCTGCACAGGTGCATGCAGGCAGAGAGGGAGAGAGAGAGAGAGAGAGAGAGAGAGAGAGAGAGAGAGAGAGAGAGAGAGAGAGAGAGGGAGAGGGAGAGAGAGAGAGAGAGAGAGAGAGAGAGAGAGAGAGAGAGAGAGAGAGAGAGAGAGAGAGAGAGAGAGAGAGAGAGAGAGAGAGATACAAACTGCTTAATACAGATAATAATAATAATAATAATAATAATAATACAGAACAGAAAGGATACAGTGGATTCCAGGTCAGAGTACCAGCCACATAACTACATACAATTTGCTAAATAACTTTATGTAGTTGAAAGATAACATGCAATTGCCATGGTAACAAGTTAAAAACGATGATCCCAGCCTTAGAATTCACAACAGCAAAATGGTTGCAATATCTGTAGAACATTTGAAGTGCTATTAGTCAAATTCAACTTTAACCTCAAATGACAAAGTATTTGTAGCGTTACTGAACATTAGCTTATTATTATCCACTGGATTATTCACACAATATTATCACACATGTATTTTCAATATTTCACTATTAAATATCATGGTATTTTCTGGTTTTATGAATGTATGTCATGATAAACCAATAAGGGCTTCAGTATGAGATGTTATCCCTTTTTATTTCTATGTAAGAATAAGCATCCATTTAACGTTTATAAATCACAACAATAAATATATTTATGGTCTTATCCAGGCAAAACCTTTTATTTTGCTCTTCTCAAGTGTGCCTTGTCCGAAATGTCGTTTTGTTTTCTCTTAAATGTATTTCAAATGTTGACATTTCCTGTATATGTGTGTGTGTTGATGACTCAGCCAATATCAGTCAGTACTAATCAGATGATTAAAGGAGTCCTTGTGGAAGTGATCTGATTCTAAGAAACACTTGGAATACATCGTGTGTGTGTGTGTGTGTGTGTGTGTGTGTGTGCGCGTGCGCGTGCGTGTGTTTCACAACAAACTACCTCATCTCTGTCACAAGACAAGACACGTTTGTATATTTTTTAACTGCCTATTTGTTTAATCTCTGAGTTTCCCTATGTTGTAGAAAAAAACAATCAGTACACAGATAAGAGTTCAAATATATACTTTATTGATTAAAGTTTCCATATTTTATGTTCATTAATTACTTTAAAACATAAATGTACTATTATGAGTTCTCACAAAATCACACAAGAACTATTCCTTTAGTTTCATGCCAAGAATCTAAACATGTGTTTTTCAAGGGAGACAGGTTGCACAGTAAATCATTGACTGATTTATTTTCTTTTTTTAATCTACCACAAGGCCAGAGGGCTTTCGGCATTTTACTGAGTTATTAGACACTAATTTACTGAAGTTAAGTTAATAATTAGACATCCTGAATATTGTTCTGCTTTCAAAAATGTAGAAATACTTCATTAAAAATCATTTTATTATAATTATTTAAGTTGAATTGTCCCATTTCTAATCAGCTGCTTTTCATACTTAATTCCTTGCAATGCAACAGGCCTAGGAAAAAATGAAGCATCATATAATATTCTTTTATATATTATATAACATTTAAAACACCTATTATCGACATTTGAAGCACTGAAGTACATGGCAGCAACATATAAATACACAAAGCACAATTTATTTGTCTTGTTTTTCTGGAAGTCTCACCCGTCTCAATTTGCTTAATCTAATTCCTGTCACGAACAAAGTGTGCAGATTGCCAGATCATCATGTTTGGACCGACGTTAGCCTATGGGGATATTTAAGAAATAATTAAGCATAGAATAATGATTTATTTGCTCTTATGATTCATAGTTTCAACACATTACAAAAAGATTATTAGAGAATGTACTTTAGAAGCATTTTGAAACAGTTCCTGCGTAATTTCTAACACCAGCTCATGTATTTGAAACACCTTGTGGCTAAAGAAACGTGTTGGCTATTCACTCTCATTTTTCGCCAAAATTGCATCAATTTATTTCGAAATGTATTTTTTGGGCCTGCTCATTTCCTTCATTATTTGCGCACAAACACACACACGCCAAAACAAGCACTCACGTCAAACCGAGGCCGGGCCGGACATCCTCCACAGTGGGAGCCAAATCCCCGGAGTGTCTCCCTGAAGATCCCCGCTTTAAAGCTCCAGGAGGCGGCCAGCCCCTCCGCAGATCCCCGGGGCCGAGGCTCTGCTCTTGGAGCTTTTTTCTGTACATGTCAGAGTTTGTGGAGACGCGGACAACGAGTGGCACTAACAGGAGACACACACGCATTTCCCTTCTTTTTTCATTTGCACAGAACTGCTTTTTGTTCCCCCACTCTCTTTAGGGGGTGCTCGTTTTTGATCACATGGTTACAATTCACCTGAGATAAAAAACAAAACAAAGGACGCAAGGAAAGGAGGGGAGAGGGGGAGAGAGAGATTCCCTTATCACGGTCAACTTTAATGGATAATGGACCAAAAAAAGTGGTGATTTCTGGATTGGGTGCCAGTGTGTCGCATGGCGGGGATACAAGGGGTCATTGTTGGGAAGAACAGCGCGTGTGTTTGTGTCCGCGCGGCCCATGATGTCCTCTCTCGTCTCTCCTTTCTGCATCTACCGTTTGATTTCTCTGCGGCTCTACGAGAGGCGCTGATGCAATTATAAAACTCACACTTTCACATAAAGAGGCGCACTGTTGGCTGCCAAACACACGTTTTTGAATGGCCTTAACTGTGGAAATAAAAAAAGATATACTGTATACAGTTAAGGTAAAGGTCATATTGGTCCATTTAGTCAGAAACAAACAATTGGGATGCAAAATGATCACTCTGAAAGCTGTGATTTTGCTCAAACTTAAAAAATACGAAGCAAACGTTTCCAAGTTGTCTACTCTTCTGCATTTGCAAATCGGTTGAACTTCCCAAAGTGGTTTAGGTTTCCTCACACATATTTGCAGTCAAATCAAACGGTTTGATTGTACTGTGGTGGATTATTCTGCACAAAGGTGCCAACAGTCTTATTTGGCTGCATCTATATGAGTTGAACATGGAACATGTTTGATAAACTCCAGTAAATTCCCCTTTTCATCAAGAAACGATCAGACGCATCAAACAAACAGTCTTTTTTTAATGTGTGGATTCGTCAGCTGACAGAAAAAACGGTATTGCCCCCGCCCCGAGCATGTTCTCAAATGTGAAATTAAACTGCGTCACCATCAAATGTTAAACACGCAAGAACATTTTTCCTGACTTTGTCCACGAAACATCTGTAGTGGCACACTTGATGTTTGTAGACTCTACATTATAGCTGCTCAAATGTGTTATTCCTCCACAGTTTCATTTGAACATTTGAAGAAGCCTGTAATTAAAATATCTCTTTCGTCAAATATTTGATTTCTGGAAAAACAAACTCGTTATTAACTGTGTAATTGGTCAGGTGTGGAATTCGAAAAAATCCCCGCAACCAAAGTCGCCATGAGCAGAGTGTACACAACTAATCTTGGGTAAACTTGCGTAAAATCTTTTGCGCACAATTTACGCACACTCATATCTGACTTTATTCAACCTCCGCTCGTTTTGGTGAAACAAAACTAGACTTTCTCTAAAGTTCACACCAAAGCCTTTGTAAAGTTGTTAGGTGTGGAATTGGACAAATACAGAATATTCTCCTAGTAAAATCGCAAGGGCAGGGTTTACAAAATCAAATCTTGCGTAACTTTTTTCGCCCATTTTATGCACACTCACTATCTGATGTATTCAACTTCCACTCACTCAGAGTAACACAACATGCATTTCTCTGAAGGTAACCCCAAGACCCATATCATCAGGTTTGGAAATACAATCTGTATAGCCCAGCGTATAATCGCCAGAGCAGGTTGAGCATATTCAAACTAAGAATCTTGCTTTAACTATAGCAAAACATTTCTTGCAATTCAAGCATTTTCATAGTTGACTATATTCAAACTCCACTTATTTAAGAGGAACAAATCCTGACTTTCTTTGAAGTAAACACAAAGCGCTGAGTTATTTGTCAGATGTTGTTCAGATAAATACAGAATATCCCCAGGTAAAATCTCCACAGAATGTTGTTCATGTTCAAAGTCTAAATGTTGTCTTGACTTCTCAAGCATAATATTTCTAACGCACAATTTACGCTCATATCTGACTGTTCAACCTTCACTCAATTGAGACAAACAAAACTTACTGGAAGTACTATGTCATTTGTAAGGTGTGTATTATAAAAAAACAACTGGAATATCCCAGCATTAACACCAGAATAGTTGGTTTATGTGTAAAGTGAAAACTGTGTCTTAACTTCTTTCGCAACATTTCTTACGTACAATTTACGCACATTACTTTCAACATCCAATTATTTTAGTGACACTAAACTTTAATTTATTTCCCTATTTTTTTGTTCTTTGAGAGAGAGAGATTTTTTCAGCCAATCAGAGACCCCCGAGCCTGTGTCCGTACTGCTCCTTTAAGAATGTTCATCCCCAGCAAATCTTTCTTTTTATTTTTTCTCTCCCTGCCTCATACAAGGAGCCCTTTAAGCCCCTGCACGACACACAGAGCTCGCATTCATACTTGGGCAGCGCGAACGAGGGGGCTCGGGAGCGAGCGTCACTTTGGAAACTCGGGAACTCACGGACTCTCGTGCTAAACCGGCGACCTCCTTTTCTCATTACTGAAGTAAGAAGCTCAGCATTTCCAACTCTTTCCTCTCTGCTGCTGCTGGAGGCTCTCACTCTGAGACTCAGGCTTTCTTATAGGATCCTAGAGAAGAAACCAGATTCAGAATTACACATTTAAATTAAATAGTCTTTAATATTGATAAGTAGGCAACTTTTTGCGAGATTGGATGTCGTTTTAGACTGGTATGAAGTGACTGATGATTTGTTCCTCCTTTAATAATCGTATTTTTTAAAAGTGCTTTTATTGCAGGTCATTTCAGCACTGAAGACAATAATATGTATTTAGCGCTGAAATCAGATCAAATTAAACATATTTAAAAAAAGTGTTGGCATGGATTATGATCATGAAGTTAATCAATCCTGTCGTGATGATGGTGTGAGGATGGTTTTGTGCCAAGCAACAAGTGCTCGTGTTTTAAATGTATTCAATGGGATCGTAGAGAAGAACCCCGCCTCATAATTTCAGAGGCTACCTTGATAATCGTTAATATTGGTTATAATTAGCAACATTATCGCGAGTTTGGATGTGGTTTAAGACTGGTCCAAAATTCCTGATGACTTGTTTGTTCTTTAATAATCGTATCTTCAATTGTCTCCATTACCAAAGTCAGTGGTGTTATATTTAAGAATACTTTCAGACACTTGTTGTCCCCCCTGTCATGCTGACGGTGAGAGGATAGCTGTGTGCCGTCATCCTGTGTTTCATGAGAAAACATTTTAAATTGAGCTTTTTCTGTTCGTCCGACGGAGACAGCCTTTTTTCAGACTAAGAGAATCTGATTTCTCAAAAGGGAAACGTTCTGAGAAGTTACAAGAGGCTATGAGGAAAATAACTAGACGTACACTTGATATGTAATTTGTTGGAGATGGGTAAAAGAAGTCTAAACTATTTATTTTTACAAATGTTTACTTGTTAGATACACTTGCAGCGATCTTCTTGCTTCTTTGTATTTACTGTTGTTTTGGAGAATTAGAAATATGAGCCATTGTGAAACTAATTGAAAAAAACAAACAAAAACAGACCGTTTCCAAACAAGCAAATTAAGGCCAACTCTCTGGCAGGTCAAGCGGCGATAATGAGGCACAGGAATTCATTACGCGCAGTAAATATGCTCAGGGTGATAATTAACAACAAGCACTGACTTGAGCATGTTTACTAAACAATTTGTACAACAAACATTAAAAGAGATTAAAGTAACCGAGACAATATGTGGATTTACGACTCTGTTGAATTAATTATTCCCTGATGTGTTCCTGATGTGCTAAACAGATTACTTTATGTGGTCTCTCACAACAAGAACGTATAACTCAAACAAGTCATTCTGGATCATTCTCGCTCCTTACTTTCACAAACAACATTGTAGCAGCCAGTTACGTGCGCAATGAGGCCTTTGGTGCGAGTACGCACGGTGATTGTGTCTGCAGCAGGTGGCAGGCGAAAGTCTTTATCAATGCACGTCGGACAGATGGTTAAGCTTTACATGCAAATCTGCTGGAAATGGATACGATCCCTGACATCCACTGATAAAAAGATAGTTTTCCGAACAAGTCAGACTTGTATTAAGCGAATCAGGACACACGTGCCTGATACGTTAAGCTTTGGGTAATATGCCTAACTCGGATCAGAAGCGAATGTAAAGGCACTCATGCTTAGTTTTAAATATAAAAAAGGGGTTCCATTTTCTCCAGGATAAAGGTGGGGTAGCCTAAGTGGGTATACCCCCCCCCCCCCCCCACACACACACACACACACACACACACACACACACACACACACACACACACACACACACACACACACACACACACACACACACACACACACACACACACACACACACACACACAGATACTGTTAAATTGACAAGCCATTTCATAATGTCAGTGGACGTGAGCGAGGTGGCTAATTTTCCTGCAATTTGAAACCAGAGCAGAACACAAACCGGCCGGCTGTGAGCTGCTGGTTCACAGGAAGTTCGCTGATTTAGGACGTGGAGTTGGAGGCAGGGGTGTTGATTTATTTAATGGACAAAAACAAGGACACATTTTGCTCCCCGCCGATAGACTGGACACTGTTTAACAAACAGACTGTGTCCAATTCACACACGCGTACTGACGGGGGTTTATGTTTCCAGCGCCAGGCCATGTTTATCCAAGAAGTGCAGAGGATAAATCCAAGGTCTGTGCTGCTGCGGCCTCGTGTCATTCCAACACTTTCTCTCCGGGGAGCTTGGAATAACTGCTCAACCTTAAACAGTAGCTAGTTTAGAGAGGGGGGGAACCTGCAGAAGGGCAGTGTGCTAACAGGAGCAGGACCTCTGCAAAAACTGTAATCCATGGGCGTCACTTTGTGTTGAAAAGTTGTGGGGCTCAGATAAAACTAAAATGCATTTATATGCGATTTGAGGCACTTTTGGGGGGATACCGCACGCGTTTGCTTCTTCTAGATTTATATTACATTGTTTTTTGTTGTTGTGCAAACAAATCTCACTCATTTGATAGTTCACATTTCTTTGTGTACGCTAGTTTATCAAAAGACTTTTAACAAAAAAGGCTCTTTAAAAGAGATGGCGATGAAAAACATAATTTCAAGAAGAAGTGACACCTACATCCTTATTTTATGAATGAGATGGAAAAAAACATATGCATCCACTTCGAATATTGACGACATTCAATATGGCCTATTATATCCTTTTCGATTATTACATTGCATAACGTTTTTGGAAAGGAATATGAGTCAGAATATTTGTAGACGATCTGTATGAAACTAGAACAAATATAAATTCCTTTATACAAAAATTCGGATCCAAACACAAAATACGTTTTTTTCGACTAATCCTTAGTCGGTTTAATCGACAGATCTATTTGTAAATCTGAGTCTCTCCACAAAGAATCATACAAAAGCATCACTTTAAGTCTTGTACTTACCAGAGATGAGCTCATAACTTCATTGAAAATAAGACATTCGGCAAAAAATAAGGAAAAAAACTAGTCGACTATTTTAGTCGACGGAGAGTAGCCGCCCAACCAATTACATTGAAAGGAATCGCTTGAGGTTATTTGCTGATAAGGCAAATAACTTGCACAAAAGGAGTATTTTATCGAGTTAAAAATAGGGTGGGCCAATTCGTTCAAGTCCAGCCTCATGGTGTATACTTAGAGGACGACAAATAAATGATGCTGTTGTGTCTTGACTTTGAACACTATCACATCACTATAGGTTGTTGGGTGTTGACGCAGGTACTGTCTTTATAGCTATAGGCTTGTTGAACTAACCCTCCTCGTCATTCTGCTTTTTCCAGGTCCTTGCTTTTGGAATTCACCCACTGGACAACCGGAGGAGAGAGTTTAGGGTGGGAAGTGATAGTGGGCGAGTTTGGTGCAGACAGCTGTGCATTAGCAGGTAAGCTGGGGTCCAAGGTGCGCACTGAGCCGCCTATCATACCAACAACCCGGATGGAAAGAACTTTAATGTGGAACCCTCATAGAGTCTTGCAACGGAGACTGAGAGTAGAGACAGATTGGAAGTTCATATTATAACTTAACAAGGATCAGTCGTTCTCTCTCTATCAACCAGTAACAGATCGGACTCAACAGGTAGAGCTGAGCATTTAGGAGCACATTCATCCGCCTGGAGGCTTGTGTGTGTTAGGAAAGATGTCCAGAGACGAGCAGAGCTTGTCGGAGGTGGAGCTCAGTCCCGGGATGTCCGATGACAGTCGCTCCATGTCACCGGGTCAATCCTCCGGTGCTACTGGGGGAGACTCGCCTCTGCCCGGGCCGCAGCAGCCGCAGCTCCCGGGTCAGGAGGACTCGGTGGCCGGAGGTTCATTCCCCAAATCGGAAGATGAGGACGACCGCTTCCCCGCAGGCATCCGTGACGCCGTGAGCCAGGTGCTCAACTGCTACGACTGGACCCTGGTGCCCATGCCGGTGCGCGCCAACGCCGGAAACAAGAACAAGCCCCACGTGAAGAGGCCCATGAACGCGTTCATGGTTTGGGCGCAGGCCGCGAGGAGGAAGCTGGCCGATCAGCATCCTCACCTGCACAACGCGGAGCTCAGCAAGACCCTGGGGAAGCTGTGGAGGTGAGGGGGCAACATATATCTAAAGTACCACAACTTAAAGTATTCATTACGCAGAATGGCCCCTTTTTTTTACTCCGTCCCATTATTGTGAATATTTATATTATTGAAGCTGAAGCTAAAATATCTGCTATAAACAGAGCAGGGGTTTATACTCAGGGTGCAGGGCTGAGGGGAATAGCTCCACATTAGGAAAGGCCAAAGGTCAATTTCATGGCCAGGGCTGAAAGTATTACGTGTGTTGAATATTTACCAACGAAACCACTTTAGTTTCTAAGGTCTAACTGGCACCGTTTGCCTCCATCAGCTGATCACTTGTACGCATGGACACACATTATATATAACCCAAGTATTATTGTCCTTTGATGCATCATCTCTGTCCCATTGATTGGTAATCGGCTCCTGAGGGAATCATGGGGTGCTTTCACCACATTCTGCTCTCATTTAAAGTTCAACCATCAAAGTAATTACACGCCCTTTCAATTTTGAAATGATAAAGTTTTACTGTAACTCTTTTGTTTTTGATCACGGTATCCCTGTAGTTACCTAAGTGTAAAGCTCTGTCAGAGCGTACATAAGTCTCTCTCAGACACAACGCTGGCTGTCGGCTGACAGAAAGGTCACAAATGTTAAATGAATTAACCCTTTGGGACTTACCGTTAATTAGATGAAGACTTGACCTTGGGCTGCAGGCATGATTGGATAATTTGCCCAGAAACACGATGAAGAGGAAGGCTGAGGAAGGTCAGGAGTTTCTCATGCCATTCCTCAAGTTTCAAGTTTGCAGACAGGATGCATCTTTGGCCTTCATTATCTCATTACTGTGCAGCAGTCAGAAGCCCCTGGCAGGAGTGGCATGCCATGCAGCTGGTTAGACGTATTTGCATGTACAAGAGGACGTGAGTGAGCGTATAACCCAGATATCTACCTTCCAAACACTGCACACAAAGCCTTTAAGAAATCGCCTCTGTGTTTCGTATTCATGTTATCAATGTAAGTTTCTTGGATGACCATTTTCCTCTGACAAAGTGTGACCACATTTTGGACTACCTTGTAGGATATATACAACAGAAAAAAGCCGACATAACAATGTGCCTATTTGGTTCTTTTCTTCTTCCTAACTTAAACAAACCGAACATCATTTATTTGTATCCAAGGCTTCTTAATGAGAGTGACAAGCGACCCTTCATCGAGGAGGCTGAGAGGCTGAGGAAGCAGCACAAGAAAGACTATCCCGACTACAAGTACCAGCCCCGACGCCGCAAAAGTGGCAAGCCCGGTTCTGGGTCAGGAAGTGAGGCCGATGGCCATTCGGAGGGCGAGGTCAGCCAGCCCCACTACAAGGGCCTCCAGCTGGATGTGTCCCTCATCCGGGCGGTCGGGTCCCCTCTGGCAGACGGGAGCCACCCTCATGCTGCAGGTGGGCTGCTTCTATACCGCCTCTCACGCTGTTCCGTCACAACTACACATGTTGGCATATTAAGGTGTTCCCTTTCCTTTAGTGTGTTATAGCTTTGTGTGGTCTGCAAAGTCTGCCATCCCTGTTCCCTCCAGAGGAAGTTCCTCTCACACAGTCATTAGCTGAAACACCTCCATTGGACTCCTTTGACTCCAGAACTTAGGGACATGTAACACTTCAGAATCAGAATGAGAATACCGTAGTCCCACAGAGGGGACGTTTAATGTTACCCACTTGCACTTCTATTGGCTAGCGCTTCAACACATTGTACATGATAGGCTAAGGGGTGGGATAGGTCTAAGCGGTTGACCAATCACAACAGAGCCGGCCAGCTAACCAATCAGAGCAGACTGGGCTCTGGTTTCAGACAGAGGGTGAAAAGAGGTGCTGCAGCACAGCATAGCAACTTCATAGTTTCTGCCAAGAGAACTACTGTAACGTTATGTGTCCTGTGTCTCTAGGTCACAGTCCTCCCACACCACCCACCACTCCCAAGACTGAGCCTCACTCTGGGAAGGCGGGGGGTGGAAAGGCTGGGAACGGGGGCTCCCGTGGGGCAATGGGAGCAGAAGGAAGTTCCGGTGCTCCAGGATCTGGTAAACCTCACATCGACTTTGGTAACGTGGACATTGGTGAGATGAGCCATGAGGTGATGGCCAACATGGAGCCCTTCGATGTGAACGAGTTTGACCAGTACCTCCCCCCTAACGGGCACCCGGGGGTGGGGCAGAGTGCCGGCGCGGCAGCAGCAGCAGCAGCAGCAGCAGCGGCAGCGGCAGCATCATCTTCCTCCGTCTCTCCGTACAGCTACGGCCTCTCCTCCGCTCTGGCAGCCAGCGGACACTCAGCCGCCTGGCTCTCCAAGCAGCAGCAGCAGCAGATGCAGCACCACGGCCCCTCAGATCCCTCCAAGGCTCAGATCAAGAGCGAGGCTGGGGGTCACTTCGGAGAGGCGGCCTCAGTAGGGTCCCATGTCACCTACACCCCCCTCAGCCTCCCTCACTACAGCTCAGCCTTCCCCTCCTTGGCCTCCAGGGCTCAGTTTGCTGAATATGCGGACCACCAGGCTTCAGGGCCGTACTACGCCCACTCCAGCCAGGCATCAGGGCTGTACTCCGCCTTCTCCTACATGGGGCCCTCCCAGAGGCCCCTGTACACGGCCATCAGCGACCAGGCCAGCGTGCCGCAGTCACACAGCCCCACGCACTGGGAACAGCCCATCTACACCACTCTGACGCGGCCATGACAGACAACGAGAGCAGAGGGCACCGGTGCAGCTTCAGCCCCGGCGTCAGACCCCAGGATCGGGTGCTGCGTGAGCGGCGTTGGCGGTATCGCTGGAGGAAGAAGTGGTCTTGGCTGGGGGGAGTGGGCAGGCACCGGGGGAGTGGGCAGTGGCGGCAGGAGGGGACAAGAAACCCCGATCTGGCCCTGCCAAGATGCGGAAATGCTGTCACGGCCCAAGGATGAGCTTGGAGCGTGGTGCTTTTGAAGAGCGGTCGATTATTCAGGGCGTAGAGTGTCGTGGTCAGAGAATGTATTACTTTACCAAGCCTCTGGTGCTCCCAAACACACAACAGGAAGTATTGATAAGTGGAAAAGGATCAAATGTGTGTACAAGAAGGGGCAACTTGTAGTCTACACTCCTCTATCACGAGCAGCAAGGGGTCAACAGCAACTGGTACACGTTGAGAATTAGCAAGACTTTGAGCTTTGAGCCAAATTAATTCTACATGGACTTATTTTGTACCGGTGCCAAGCGATTTGGCTTCTCAGGCAACATTGACCTTTTATCAAACAGATGTAAGCTTTGTATTGCTTTTGGAAATCAATATAACAAATACTGGTGTTGGTTTCTGAGGAACATTTGTCCCTATTTAACTCGGACCGTTATGCTGTGTTCACTTGCCTTTCGTACACACGTGCATGGACGTACAATGCCATAACATGTGTTGAGGTTTTGTTAAAATGTATAAGTAGTCGACAACTTGTAACGATGACTGACTTTTATCAGGATAGTGTATACAGTATACTTGAAATGACAACTGTACGTTTCTTTGCAAACAGATTTGATGTTTTCGTAAAAACGACCAAAGTTTTGAGACCAAAACTTATATCAAAGAAACTGATTTTACGGACGTTTCTCCCGACTCAAAACTACCTTTTGTAGCGAAATAGTTTTTAGTGTTCAACATCTTTCTATGTGAGTTATTGTTAATGCCTTAAAGGAATACTTCACCCCCGAAAATAACCATTTCCACATGATTTTTTAAACACCGTGTTACCATGAAATCTTAACGAAAAACTGTGTTTACAGCCATTTTCTTTTAATGCATGCAAGTGTTTGGGAAGTCATGCTCACACTAATGGATACTTGAGAATTGGATTGTATAAATACCCACACGATAAAGCCTTTCTTATAAACTTGAAAAGTAGGAATACTCAGTGTATTTTGCAGTATATTTGATCCAATATTGAACTCCAACACGCAAGTAAAGACATCTTCTAGTGACATTTTAGAAAATACCTATACATGCAGAATAACACTGACTGTATTCACATGTTTACTTTGTTCATGTAGGCTTACAGTAGTCAAACATAAAAAAATGAGGAACATTCTGGAAGATGCGGTTTTAAAATACTATTATATATTCATTTGAACCATTATTTGGCTTCCACGTTGTCCCTTTACATATTATTCTTGATTATTATCCTTATGGGTGAGCTGCATGCAGTTCTGAAGAACCAAATTATGATTATTTTGTATCACTGTATGCCGATGAGATTTGACGATAATTGAAAGACGATAAATTGTACATTTTGGGGTTTGATGTATTCCTTTAAAAACACATAAGTGTCAAAAGCTACTTTTACCCTTTTCTCACAATGGCACTGATACGTGTGATGATTTCCCTTATCTTTACGACGCATTTATGAAGTACATTCATGAAAAAAGACAATTCTATTTATACTTGCTTAACCCATGGTCGCAACGTGTCATAGAATATATAACAGAAGCTTCTTCGCTTGTTTGAACAATTACTAATATTTTAAATGCTTTTTGCCATTATAATCTCCACTGAATATACGCACCACTGCCTTGTATTCTGTGTCATTCAGAAATGTGTATGTAGAAAAGTATTCAATGCAAAATGTCACATCTGTTGGTCGTCGTTTGGTCTTTGAGGAAAAGAAGCCTTTTGATGCCAATGCTGAGAAACAGTTGCCAGAGATTGTGCGAATAAAGCTTCCAGGAGAAAATAACTTTTAACACAGCCTTATATTAAATGTAATAATGTGCCTTGATTTTTACCTTTTTGGACTATCAATTTATGTCTCTCTATAATCGACTGTGTCATTTCTGTCCACCATTTAGAAACAGAACTGTACTTTAAGTATTTTATTTCCACCTTAAAAGTAAAGAAAATATCTGTTTTTATATTTATCACTCATTTTGTGTCACAGATCCAAACCGCATGCAAGCAGCACTGCTGCTTTTAACCCCCACACCTTAAAGCCCCTTGTTATTTAACATCATTATAATTGCCACGTGTGAAACTTATGTTGAATTTCTTATTTATATGTGTTTGTGTGCGTGCTGTTTATCGCTCCTCTCCATTACGAGGACAACACTCGACTGCCATTTTGGTATTTCCGATGTTCCCCTTCTCGTGTGACTGCACTGCGGCAGCTTCTCAACAGCAGGGATCATGTGATGGTGATGATGAATAATGATCTTTTACGCTCACTTGAAATAAAGCTCGATTATCTGCTTTGATACAAGACTGCCTCTCGGAAATCTCTTTTACAACGGAACCATTAGCGGAACATGTTGCTATCAGTTATTAACAATCGGCCCTCTGGATAGTAAATCCCTTTGTACTCATCGAATGAAGCCAGTCGAGGAATGGGATGAAGAAGCACATTAACTCAAGGACCTGCATTTTTTAAGCCAATATTGTACTTTTTCTTCCCCTACAATTATTCCACAGCTTTAAATCGACTAATATATCAACATTGAGCTCTCATTATGGTCTTTGTTTTAGATATCCAGCAGCAGTATATAAAGTAATTCAAATATATCAGCTGTGACAAACACATCAATAATAATCCAATCGTTTATATTTGATTCAGAATCGCTTTTATTACCAAGTAGGTTTACGCATATAAGGAATTTGCTTTGGTATAAATGGTTAATACAGAGACACAGAAAGAAGAATAGGTCATAATAGTACAACAGAGTGGAGTAAAATATAATGAAATATGACAATATTATACACTAGATTCAAAGTAAGCTCTTTTCTTTGGGTACTTTAGTACAATCCAATACTTTTGTACTTTCACTTATGAGTGTTTTTACTTTACTTCTAGTTCACTACATTTTAGAAGCCGTTATTGCACCACATTTATCCGACAGCTTTTTACAGATTCAGATTATCAGCTTATATAAAATATAAATCAAATAATAAATAAACATTGACATATAAGTATAGGTTAATATATCCAGCAGCAGTATATACATCACCATTACCAGCTGTGATGAACACATTAAGCCATTTCACATATATTATTCTGAAGTAAGTACTTTTGTTTTTGGTAAGTATAAATCGGATGCAAATACTAAGGATTTTAAATACACAACTTTTTCTTGTATGTTTACAATGTAGTATTGATAATAATAATAATTCCTTACATTTAATATAGCAGTTTTCCCAGATTCTCAAAGCGCTTGAAGTTAAAAAAACTGTAAATTAATAAAGTATGTGTATTGATTTATTACATTACACTGGTTAAAAAAGGTTTATATTAAGGATAAAAACATGTGTAAATCATGAGGAAATCCACAGCAAGATGGTCATTATCAATTCATGCGATAAATGAACTCTCGTTGGATTATATTAGGGATGTAACGATATATCGAGGTACATTTAAAAAAAAAAAAAACTTTATTCAACCAGATGGTCCCATTGAGATCATCAATCTCTTTTTCAAGGGAGACCTGTCCAACATGGCAGCAAGTAGGTTACAACATGAACATAAAACAACAGATAACACAAAAGGACATGGTATTTACAGGGCTACATGTACACACCTAGAGACATGGACAAGTACCAACAGTATATTTATATCTCTCCCTGTCAATAAGCCTCACCTTCTTGGCAAACACTGTATTGTTGTTGAAGTGGTGGAGAGACAATGCACAGTTTGACCCACTGCTGCTACCCATGGCCAAAGCATATCTCTGTGTCCCAGCAACATCAGTACCAAGCAAGAGAGTTGTTTCCACAGCAGGGGATTTTGCAAACGCCCAAACATCCCAGCTTCTACCTGGAAATGTGGACATGCTCATATTCCTAAAAGATAACCTTGATGATGCTGAGTGAGTGAGTTACGGCCCGTCCACACAGCGGCGTGCGTTGAAGCTTCCAACGCTTCTGCCCATTCACTTTGAATGGGGTGACGTCACTTTTAGCCGAACTGCATCGTGGGAAGCGACGCGAAGCGTTGCTGGCGTGGCTGGCTGCAAAAGTTGAGCAATGTTCAACTTTTGACGCCTCGGCAGAAGCGTCAGCCAATCGAATCATATGCCAGTACAAGCTCCAGCCAATCAAACCGCTGCTTGTGTGTCAGGGGCGGGAGATTCATGTGATTGGTTGTTGGTCGAGTTTCAGACACGCCCGCCGGCAAGCGTCAACGCACGCTGCTGTGTGGACGGGCCGTTAGAGTTGAGTTACTTGATAAACTAAAGTGAAACTTGATTTATCCTATTGCAGGGTCTGATTATTATATATATATTGTTGACACTTTAAAATACTACTATCCTACTAAAATGCTGTACAAATCAGATGTATTATTTAATAAAGAAAACAAATTCAAGTAAAAAAAAAAAATTACAAAAAGATTCACATTTTTTTTCTTTATTTTTCAATATCACGATACATATCGTACCGTGGACTTTTTATCGCGATATTATCGTACCGTGAGTTTTTGGTATCGTTACATCCCTATATTACACTGGTTATTGTTGGGCTAATATTACAGTAATCGTTTGCTCAATTGATAAAAACAAGAGCAGTATTGGATATGTGATGTGTTCAAATGATACGACAATGATTGTAGGGAGATGTATGTCCTAATAATGTCGAGGTAAACAGGAATCAATATATCTAGGGTACAACATGTGTGATCGTGTGAGCATCTCCTCAGGTCATTTGTAATATATCAGATCAAATGATCTGGTAATCATGTAGTGAATTCAGCAGCTCGTTTACCGCAACTGCATTTGAGTTAGTTTATCCCTAGTTGAGTGTGTGATGGTGAAACATGCCTATATGCACATTTGCAGTTAGTTATGTGTGTTTCTGCGTGTTGTGTGTTAAGCCTGACTCCTAATTCCCTCACTTTAATCGGCTGTGTGATACTTTGGAAAGACAAAGAGGGCCATTGAAGGGGGAGTTAGGGGAGGAGGGAAACAGGGCAATGAGGGAGCCTTACCCATAACTGCCGGGCCTGTAGCTGCATCGGGATACAAAGGGACTCTCATACTCTCTCTCCACACACACACACACACACACACACACACACACACACACACACACACACACACACACACACACACACACACACACACACACACACACACACACACACACACACACACAGACACACACACACACACACACACACACACACACACACACACACACACACACACACACACACACACACACACACACACACACACACACACACACACACACACACACACACACACACACACACACAGAAAACCCCCACTCATCTCCTCCCCTCGCACACTCCCCCCATACACTGAAAAATACTCAGTTTGCAGGTTGGGACTGTAATGTGATTAAAACATTCCGAAAGTTAGAGTTAACCAGGAGAACCACGTCGTAGGTAATCGTTTACGGGATTTTTTTAAAGCAACACACTCTTGAAGCAGGTGTCAGACAGAAGCAATGGATCATCATGATCAAGTTATGGCAAGAGTTTGTAAATGGATGTTATACATGCGAGAAAGAGTTGGGCAATAGCACCAAAATCCTTCCCGTAGACATTGGAGGCAAATGTACGTGTTGTTAGTTACTTTGGATAAAACTGTCAGCTAGATGAAATGTTATTTACGATGGCAAGAAAGAAGGCAATGAAAAAAATAGTTTGTTAGGTCAAAAGCTTTTGTTCATGCTGGTACATTACATTACATGTCACTTGTTAGACGCTTTTATCCAAAGCGACTTACATACTCAATACTGTGGACAATCCCCACAGGAGCAGTTTGGGGTGAAGTGTCTCAGGGAAACAACGACATGCTGACTGCAGTGGGGTTTGAACCTGTGCTACCCTGATCCCAACACAAACGCACAACCCACTGCGCCACAGCCCACATTAAGGTCTGGTCAAATCTAACTCTCATGACTGTTCTCTTTCTGTAAAGCAGCCAGGCCCGGTTCCAGAACAAAATGACTCAGGGTGCACCTGAGATTAGAGAGGGTGCAGTGTGCTATTTTTACAAGTGTTGAGTGGACCTAACACCCTCTAGGGGGGTCCTCACCTCCTCTAGGAGGGTCCTCGCCTCCTCTAGGAGGGTCCTCATCTCCTCTAGAGGGGTCCGGGGGCATGCTCCCCCGGGAAGATTTTTTTTTTTTTTTTAAATGTTGAAGTTAAAAGCATCAATCTGGTGCACTTTGAGGGCAACATTAAGAGATCTATGGATCTGTATGTGCTCTTTGCTTGATTCATGCCTTCCCAGTCCCTTATCACGTAGCCTATAAGAGCATGGCGCCAGTTGTTGTAGCCAGTTATGGTGAAGGCATCTGACTTACTTGAACCGAAATGTCTACATGCATAGCAGAAGATGGCATCTTTTTTACATGAATATTCCAGCCAATCTCTGTTTTGAAACCATGAGCTGCAAAATGAGCGCCTTACCTCACTGTACAGGCGAGTTGTGGAGTACAAATACTTCGTTACTGTACTTAAGTGCATGTTTCTGGTATCAGTACTTTACTCCACTACTTATTTTTCTGACCACTTTTTACTTTGACTTCTTACATGTTGAACCCAAATACCTGTACTTTCTACTTCTTACATGTTGAACTCAAATACCTGTACTTTCTACATTTTGAACCCAAATACCTGTACTTTCTACTTCTTACTACATGTTGAACCCAAATACCTGTACTTTCTACTTCTTACATGTTGAACACTAATACCTGTACTTTCTACTTCTTACATGTTGAACTCAAATACCTGAACTTTCTACTTCTCACATGTTGAACTCAAATACCTGTACTTTCTACTTCTTACATGTTGAACTCAAATACCTGTACTTTCTACTTCTTACATGTTGAACACAAATACCTGTACTTTCTACTTCTTACATGTTGAACCCAAATACCTGTACTTTCTACTTCTTACATGTTGAACACAAATACCTGTACTTTCTACTTCTTACATGTTGAACCCAAATACCTGTACTTTCTACTTCTTACATGTTGAACACAAATACCTGTACTTTCTACTTCTTACATGTTGAACTCAAATACCTGTACTTTCTACTTCTTACATGTTGAACACAAATACCTGTACTTTCTACTTCTTACATGTTGAACCGGGTTAGGGTTAGAAAGAAGAGGGACCAATGGAAACGTTGTCATGTTGCCGTTGTTCAGCATGGAAACATTCATTAGCTAACAATGACATTATTGTTCTATTAATATAAAGGGAGGTCAGGTACTCTTTAAAACAGCTGCTAGCTATGGGTACTTTTTACTTAAGTACTTTTCGAAGCCCTCTTTACTTTGACTTGAGTAAAGAAGTTTAGTCAGTACTTCTACTTTTACCAGAGTATTTTTAAACACGAGTATAAGTACTTCTACTTGAGTAAAGGATGTGTGTCCTTTTGCCATCTCTGGAAATAAAGGGGAACATGGGAAGTATGAGCAAAGAAGAATCAAATTGAAGATGTTATTTGCCCCTTACATTGTGTTGAGGACGACCTGATGGTGGCCTCGCTGTGGTTGGTGCAGCTGAGCGTCACATGGTCCCCCCCCCCCCCCCCATCACCCTGAGGCTCTGTCTGCTCCAATCAAAAGGCTCACAGATCAAAGCAGTTTTTTGAGAATTTAAGAGCATGACCGAGGCGACACACAATTATAGATGAAAGTACAAGCTGGCTTCTTCTTGGAGTCGTTAAAATACTTCCGAGACACGTCTTTACTTCAAACCTCGTACACAGCCTCCGTCATAATTTCTTCATTTGAAATCAGTCATCATCAGACTGCTTTCTTTATACCGGGAGACATGGGGTTTATGAACAGTTGCTCCATTTGTGAATAAAAAAAAGGATAAATACAAATAATAATATTTATATAAATGTAAGTAAAGTAAGAGTGTGAAAAAAGGTTAAAATGAATAATGAGAAAAGGTATTTATATAAAACAAGAATGTCTTATAAAATATTAAAGGGCACCTATCATGCTATTTTCAGGCAATAGCATGGGTCTCAGATATATAAAAATATATAAAAAACATGTTTTGCTCAAAACACCAAACAGATCACCCATTCTAGCCATGCCTCATATCCCTCTATTTCACTTCCTGTTTCTAAAGTGCTGATTTGGGGTATAAGGCTTTTAAATAATAAAGAAGGAGGGGTCCGAGCTCATGCGGGACCCGGCAGCTACTGTCTAAACTAAATGCTGCCGTGATGAAACGCCATATCATGGATGATCAAGGATCTGAAACAGTCTGGAGCTCAAAGGCTTTCTCTCTTGCCGGTTACACCACAAGGTGAGTTCCTTTTCACTTCCTGCTTCTTCACACACATGCTCTCCAGCACAGGTTAGCTCTGAGTGTTAGCCATGCTAATGTGAACACCGACCATATTACGTCCAAAACAGTCGGGCATTGTTTCTGATAGCAACGTTTCTGATTGGGCCGCGGGTCCACATTTCAGATATTACATCATATCGAACGCAAATCTGGATCAGTTCTGTTGTTCCTCGTTTTTAGAGATTTGGGTACGGAGGAAAAGAGAGAGGGTTTTATTTTCTGACGCTGCGTGAGTTCCCCGACACACCAGAGACACATGTTGATGTAGAAAAGACATCAAAAAGTGCATTTTGCATGATAGGTCCCCTTTAAAATACACGTAATGCATAAGCACCCTGCATATACTGTATAGCAGTGTCTGGAGAACGGCCATGCAGCGTCCTCTCTAAGCCTCACAAACTTCAGCGCCCTCGTTCTTCCTGCATGCACCAACCCTCTCTCTCTGGGCAACAACTCATTTCCACTAAACAATACAGCGCCTGTGTGGCTGCTTTGTGCGAATGCATTTGTATGAAAAGGAAAAGAGGGGAGGGGACCCGGAGAGAATCATGACAATAACAACACTCACCATCAGCTGTGAGCCTGCTACACCTCTTTAAAGCACCTCCTGAACATTAAAAGCTACATTGTGTCATTTCTTCCACATTCAAAAATACTGTTATTTCATATTTATGCACTTGCATTTGAGCCATTTATTGTCAGTGTTGTCTTCCAAGAGACGGCACACATTGACTTTCCATCCAGTGTTTAACCACATCATACCTTTAAAGCTCTGTGACTCGGATAATAACCCAAAGTATAACTCATAATTCATCTCTTGTGAATCATAGTGGTGTGAGTGTGATGACATCTGGATATGACTGAATCATTTAACAGTGAGGAAAAGTAACCATATTTGATATAGAAATCATTCGTTTTGTATTTTTAAAGATATATTTACTTATGATTGTATTGTATTGAAGGTAGGGTAGGTAAGAATGGAGAAACCAGCTCGAGTGAGCTAGAATTTGAAAGTATGCAGCTGAAAAAAATCTGCTCTTCCTTCAGACTTCCTCACAGAGCCCCTCCTCCAACACGCACATGACCAATGAGGGCACGAGGTAAGTTTGTGCCCAGATGGAAGGCTGACAGGCAGGTAGGCCATCCAGTTACTTTAGCCGGGCCGAGGCAGATGATTGGTCGTGCTTTTTACAGCGCCACGGCTTCCACAGATGAAATGTTTTAATGTATTTATTGCTATCGGGATGTTAAGAGCATTCCATGGAATATAACAAAAAGTGTATCTGAAGTGAATTACCTACCCCACCTTTAAGTTAGGTCATAAGTATAAGTTACTAATGTAGCATATTCATTTTGTGTTGTTTAATGTGTGAAGATATTAGTAAAATAAAAAAGTGTTATGAATTTATACATTTATACAAAAGAATTTATTAACAAGAATAAAACAGTTCTTTAACACTAATCCCCTCTCCTTCAAAACAACAGATTGAATAATTACAACACAGGTTGATTTTGTAACACAAAGTAAATGAATGCCTTACGCTACATCTCCCCCTAGTGGCTCATCGTTATAATGCAGCTGCTAAAGAAATAAAACAAGAACTGTCGACAAACTTTGAATTTAAATTTTGTGGAGTGACAAAAAATGGATCACATGATCAAAAACCTGGAGGGCACACAGATTTGTTATGAATCTTCTAGTGTCCGTTCAGAACATTTGATGGGCTCATGTTCCCCCGGGCCAGCTGCGGTGTAATCACAAGATCGATGTGGGTTTTCCAGTTGAACGTTAAACAGCTGGGAAACTCAAAGATGATCGCTCAGAGGGCCTGGCGGTGATACCTGCCTCAGCCTCACGACCCCGACGGCTGTCAATCAGCACATTTCTGTATTCAGCTATGAGTTTAATCTGTGATGATGAGCTCGTCACTGCCCCAGTCCTCATAACTCGCATCGGGCAGGTACCTGCGGATGATGATGGGGATCTTCCTGGCTCTGTGAGAGGGAGATAAACAAAAAACATCGGTCATGATAATAATCTTTGTTTGTACCTTTCATACAATAAGTGCAGTTCAAGGTGCTTCACATAGACATTCACAGACAATGTATATCACGCAGAATACAGTTACCACTAAAAGACAAACAAATAGAGTAGACATTTAGATTAAAAGGTACAACGAGGACATTGTGCATTAAAAGGAGGACAGTGCAAATTCAACACACAATCAGATGACGGGTTCAAATGCATCGCAATGCAGGGTTTCCCACACAGACTTTATATCAACGTCCGCCTAGGCCTCTCACGATAATTCATTTTGTTGGACGACACATTTTCCCGGAAATTATTGCGACGAACGATAATATTGTCGGCACCGTTGTAAAACCATTTTAGACCACTGACATAACGATAAGAATAATTCAAGTACATCCTTTCAAACAGAACTTTTTATTGAACATCCAGTATTGCAAATGAAATAATATTCAAATATATAAATTATATATAATAAATAAAAACAAATTAAATTATAAAAAATGTATTAAATCACACACACAACCAAAACAATCAATTAAATAGACTCAGCCTGGAAAACAGAGCTCTCTCTCATATATAAATAAATATGAGCACACATTGTCTCACAAGCAAAACATACCTCCTTAAAAAGCAGTCAAGTGTACGGTCCACTAGTGTCCATACAAAGACCCAGACACCTCAACAGGTCATATCCAAATCTGCATTTCAAAGATTTCGAGCAAGGAACACCACCATGTTTGCATTGTCGGGCAACTGTCTGGAAGGTGGGGGCTCTCCAGCTCCAGCGGCGTGTCCTGACCTGGCTGTGTGTGAGCCCCTCACAGCACGGCGGGCTACAATTCTGGTCACATCCTTGTGTAAACAAACACGCATGTAAACGGCAATTTATCGAGCTCAGACAAGTTGTCGAGTCCATTTTTATTTATCGTACGATAAGTCCATTTATTGATTATCGCGACAGGCCTACGTCCGCCAAAGTATATATTTCGCGACCCATTTAGGTTTAATCTTTTTGTATCCGTCCGCGATCAATTAACTACCCCTCCTATCGCGTGGATGGTCTGCTCATGAGCGTGCAATCGTTAACATTTCAAAACTACATATTTTTAAGATTGCTAAGCTCTTCCACTTCAATTACTGATAACCTGCACATTATTTATTTGTTGTCATATTCTTGCTGTACTTGCATTTTATACATATATTATTATTAATGCTGTAAAAATTATCGCGTTAATACATTTTTTAAATTAATTGCGTTAAAATATTTAACGCATGTGCAGAATGGCCCGCCCCATACGTGCCACCAGTGGCAGCGCCAGGGTATGGCTGGGGTAGGCTACACCCATACCAAGAAATGGCTTAGCCCCATCATGAGAAATGATGTTAAAGTAAGCAAAATAAAGTCTGCCAACTCGCGGAGTAAATTGCACAGACAGCAGTTAGTAAGATTGATTTCAGTAGCCACTCGGAATATACTTTCAGTAGTATTCGGAAATACCGAAGACCAGAAATGGTTTTGAAAACTTTTGTCACATAGTGATCGTCTTCTCAATAGAACATCTTTGATAATGTCTTCTGGCCAATCAGAATCAAGATAACGGCGTGGTGTTGTTGCAGGAAGTCCTGACGGAGAATACTTTTGCTGTAGTACAGTACAATCTGAAATGCGTACCGTCACTTGTGTCACAAAGCGCATTTGCGTACGACAGAGTCGGTCTCCGTGTGCACAGACAGGCTGCTGTTAACGTCGGTCTGTGCCAAAACTACGCCAACCGGCTGCGGAGGGAGACTCCCCCCTTCACTGGAGAACTGCGCTAAAACAGCTGATCACAACGTTCACACTCTGTGGTCACGAAGTACTCCACTAGCCCCCCCCTCTGTCGACTTTCCTGAAGTACTCCCCCGTTGATAGAAATCAACACGTAATGAATTAAGACCCCACGGTTTGATGATTGATAGGTGTGTGGGTTGTCTTTCATTTTGACATGCAGAAAAATGTTATAATAAACATAGATACTGTATGTTAAATGGATATATCCGCCTGCTTTCATTTATCTCTCCATTCCCAACAATATACATAAATAAATGGAATATTTTGGACATAGTTCGAATGGTGATTAATCATGATTAATTAATTTTTAAGCTGTGATTAATCCGATTAAAAATTGTAATCGTTTGACAGCCCTAATTATTATATTTCATTATTTTAAAGCGGCTGCCTTTTCACAACTTCATTCCTCTTACTTTGTTTATGTATTTAGCATTATACACCAAAGCAAATCCCCTGTGTGTGTAAACTACCGGATTCTGATTACTAAAGATGCCGTCATGTAAAACTCCTTTAAAGCATTAAGGATACCTCAAACTAAACACTTACTTGAGTTCTTTCATAGCGATCTGTAACGGGTCTGTTTCTCCCTCCAGCTCCACCATGACTGGAGCGCACATCCTGTTGGAGAGTCAGCCGGAGACGGGGTCAGTAAATGATGGAATACATTTAAAGGTCTCCTATTATACTGTTTTACATCTATACATTACAGGTTTCAGATATATCCAGAGCCTGTCTCTGATTGGCTGAAACACCAAACAGATCATTGCAGCATTACCCATAATCCCCTCTGTTTCAGCCCTGCTTCCAAAGTGCTGATTCTCTGTCTGTTACTTTAGATGAAGATAAGGAGCCCCTCCCCACGCCCCTCTGAGAGACATTTGGTTACAAAGAACTCAATGGTGCTCTAGGAGGAGATTCAGGTGATAAGGGGGGGGGGGGGGGGTTACCTTGTTGCTAATGGCTACACAAGACAACACATCGTTATGACATCATAAAGTGACCAAAATCTGATCAGCTCATTTTCAGACAGGTTTTTATAGAAATGGATCAAAAAGAGAGAAAATCTTTGTTCCTGAAACTTTCAGAGTCTCTTTCCACAGAGGGGACACATGTTGATGTAGAAGAGACATGGAGAAGAGGGGACACATGTTGATGTAGAAGAGACATGAAGAAGAGGGGACACATGTTGATGTAGAAGAGACATGGAGAAGAGGGGACACATGTTGATGTAGAAGAGACATGAAGAAGAGGGGACACATGTAGATGTAGAAGAGACATGAAGAAGAGGGGACACATGTTGATGTAGAAGAGACATGAAGAAGAGGGGACACATGTTGATGTAGAAGAGACATGGAGAAGAGGGGACACATGTTGATGTAGAGGAGACATGGAGAAGAGGGGACACATGTTGATGTAGAAGAGACATGAAGAAGAGGGGACACATGTTGATGTAGAAGAGACATGAAGAAGAGGGGACACATGTTGATGTAGAAGAGACATGGAGAAGAGGGGACACATGTTGATGTAGAGGAGACATGGAGAAGAGGGGACACATGTTGATGAAGAAGAGGGGACACATGTTGATGTAGAAGAGACATGAAGAAGAGGGGACACATGTTGATGTAGAAGAGACATGAAGAAGAGGGGACACATGTTGATGTAGAAGAGACATGAAGAAGAGGGGACACATGTTGATGTAGAAGAGACATGAAGAAGAGGGGACACATGTTGATGTAGAAGAGACATGGAGAAGAGAGGACACATGTTGATGTAGAAGAGACATGAAGAAGAGGGGACACATGTTGATGTAGAAGAGACATGGAGAAGAGAGGACACATGTTGATGTAGAAGAGACATGGAGAAGAGGGGACACATGTTGATGTAGAAGAGACATGGAGAAGAGGGGACACATGTTGATGTAGAAGAGACATGAAGAAGCGGGGACACATGTTGATGTAGAAGAGACATGGAGAAGAGAGGACACATGTTGATGTAGAGGAGACATGAAGAAGAGGGGACACATGTTGATGTAGAAGAGACGTGAAGAAGAGGGGACACATGTTGATGTAGAAGAGACGTGAAGAAGAGGGGACACATGTTGATGTAGAGGAGACATGAAGAAGGGCATTTTGCGTAATAGGTGACCTGTAACTTGTGAAAACCACTCACGCTATCTGTAGAGCTCGTGTCCCGAGAACTCTGGCTCTCTCATATTTGGTCATGTAAGGAGTTGTGATCCTCTTCAGGTTGGCCTGCGATGCCTCTCCCGTGGGAAGGATCTTCACGTTCTCCCGGTCCTCCTGCACGCAGACAACAAACAAATCTCATCGTCACTGAGCAGCGGCGGAGAGCATCAGAGCCATTGCACGGTAAAAGGTAAATGTCATACTTCAAAAAAGTGTGGCAGTCAGTTATCGGAATAATCAGAAAGAGAAGAAATTATTTATCCTGTTTTTTTCAATCCGTTTTTGGACAGTTGCACCATGACATGAGTTAAAATAAAATATTTAAATACACATAAGAAAAAATGTGCTATAATAAAAATATGTGTACGAACAAAAGTAGTTAGAAAAAAGAACACAAAATTAATAAAAAAAATTTTTTTTATAAAAAAACATTATAAAAAAAAATATATATATTAACACAAATATTGATATAAGTTTAAAAATAACGCAACAATTATAAAATAATAAAACCGTTCCTAAAATCCATCTACACATTACCCATTGGTGAATGAGTGATGCATAGACAGAATGCCCAAAACCGGAAGCTGTCATACGGTCTCGTAGCAGCCAATATGAAATCTCCATTATTGACATAAAGATGGATTATCAGTAATCATTTCTAAGTGACACGGACACATTGGATTAACCTATGGATTAACCTTCAGCAGCGTTTTTATCATTTTAATGCCATTGAACACAACTTTTGATCAGGAAACAGCATAGGTTTATATAGCAGAACTCCTCCAGCGATTTGTTGTCTTCTGTTTGCTATTGTAGTAAAATGTTTTTATTGTATGTATAGCTCGACCAAAAATCGTTTTAAAAAATGTGCTATATAAATAAAACTTGATTTGATAGGTACGAATTTATCCCGTGTTTGCTCCGTAATGCTACGTGTTGTGATGTCTATGTTTGCTTCCCCTGTCGCGAGTTCTGATCACTCAGTGATGATACTTATCTGTGGAATCTCAGCTTGCTCATCGATATCTTGTTTGTGCAGATCCGATACGTAATAAGGGTATTTTACCTTGAGTTCTGTGCTAATTGCGTTAGCAACCTTAACACCCTTTTCACCCCGGTTACACTTTTCATTTGCCCCGTACGATGGGCGCTGTAAGTGCAGGGGTGTTGGCTTATCAGGCGCCCGCAGCTCACCGCTAAAGTGGGCGTGGGAGCGGGAGAGATAAATGCAATTTATGTTAACACATGTTTCCAAGGCACTCCTTTATAATTATTGGGGTAAACAGGTTTGAAATCATTTTAATGTATACTATAGGACAGTAAACCAAAATATCGTTTAAAACCTGAGATACAAAGATATGCATAAATAAATGTTAACTAGGTAAAATAAGATATGAATGAACAACAAAAATAAAATAAGTTACATTGATTTGTTATTGGCTATGTTCACACACCGCTCTGCACGAAGGAGCCGCAGCTCCTGATCGGAGCAGAGACACACGTTCACTAAGCGGAAAACGATATCCTGTCACAGAGATCTGCTATTTTAAAGTAAAGTCAACACATATCGACCCTAAAAGAGCCTTCCCACGTCAGTGGCGGAGCCAGGACATTTTCAGTGGGGTGGCCAGGATGGAACCAGTGATCACTTTGGGGTGGCATTGAAATCACTATTATATGAACCAGGGTTTCCGCTAGGATTTTTTCTCACCGGTCAAATGTCCGGGCAGAATTTATTTTACCGGACTAATTTGAAACTTACCGGTCATATTTCAATAATAATAAGAGTTGTGTAGCAGAGTTGCCGTTAGCAGGTTATTACCGGACTATGAGCAGATATGCTTCAGTTTAAAACTCAGTTCACGGGCTCATTTTTATATTGCTTCAGTTTATAATCGTAACAGATCGAAAAATTCAGATTCATTTTTCAATAAATGATTCCACAAACAACAAACAACATAATTATTACATTCAAACAAACTACTTGTAGTAGATAATGTACATTATTCAAAAGTTTACATTACATTTGAATAATAACACGGGAGAAACGGAGCCTCTCTTTTCCCCTCTCCCTCTCTCCTGACAGCCCGTCAGTTTCTCATGCAGCTCGCTAAACAGAGGGCGGGGCTTCAGGTGATCCTGCAGAGCTGCGTGTCTCGGTCAGACTCAGCAGCTGATCTGATCTCTCTCTCTCGTCCGGTTACACTTCACTCGCGTTTATGTCCATATCGATCAGACCCAGCTCTCCTGATCGGCCTTTATAGAGAGCACCGATCAAACTATTAAGAGTGAATATCAGCCGATAATGACCGGCGGCCGATCGATCGGAGCCTCCCTAATTATTACCAGACATGTTGACCGGCAGGTTTTGAATTTACCGGTTTTTAATAAATTTTACCAGCTAAAAACCGGTAATTACCGGCTAACGGAAACCCTGATATGAACATAAAAATACATCTCACTATAAAACAAGGGGTTATTTAAGGCACCTACAACACACCTCTACATTATTTGGGATTAAGCTAGTGGTGGAATAGATCAAATCATATCCAGTATATCCAACTATTTTTTTCGTATTCCCGCAGGCAAAGTATCAACGAAGCTGACATTATACAAATGTAGTGAAATATACAGACTGTTTAGCTTATGGTGACCAGCAGCCCTATGAGCTCATTCTCTCAGTGTATCATCAGGAACACAGAGACACACACACATCATTTAAATAAGAGTTTTTAAATTAAATTATCGGTTAAGAATTAACATCTTAAAGTAAATAATAAACAATAGCCTTTAACCCTGTAAGGCCCCCGGTTGTTATTTTACAACATTACTTTAAGCTATCCAAAAAAAGTCAGTAAATGTTTGTGTTTTTTTAAAAGACCACATTTACATAGTCAAACGGTCCTTTTGTTCAGCCTCACAATGCTATTGTGTAGTAAATGTGTTATAGGTGCTGCCCTCTGGCCATACAGACTAACATTCCTGACAACAGATCTCAACAGTCATCTTTTATGGTGTAAATGCCTTTTTAATAACATTTTTGAATGGAACATTCTCAACACGAATGCATCAATCCAAATAAATATAACTTAAATATGTGGGAAAATACTGTGTTTGAAATGTATAATTGAAATGAGATGTTAGCTTTTTGTTTTGATATATATATATATATATATTGTATTCCAGTGTCCCTTCAGATATGTTAAGTGGCATGTAATTCAACACAATGCTGCTCACCTTCTTCAAAGTGAAATTTAAAACTTCTGCATTTTCTATATAGATATTAACAGTACTTAATGTCAGCTTAGTAAAAAAAACATTAGCTAACAGACTAATTTCCACCACTCATGGACCACACCCACCTTTTCTCTTGAAATACTGGGTGACATACTGTCGTCCTTTAGTCCCTCTCTCTTTTCTTTCTCTCCTTTCTTTTCTTTTTGAAAGCCTGACTTTGTGAGTCGTTGAGACATCGTACACACGTAAGTACTAGCATCCCTGCTCCTCAGATGCTCTCACTCTCTGCTAGAAAGTGCCGTTAGGAGCTGGAGGCGGGACCAAACCATTACATCTTAATAGAGGGGGGTGTACAGAGGCTTTGGATAATTAACTTTTGGAAGAAAATAAGTGAAATGAATTGTAAGTTTAGTGAGTACATTATCAATACAATGTTATATTAATGTTAATTCTTGATGAATGATGAAAGGTTACTTAAACATTTTTTTCTTAATGTTCTAAAATTGTTTGGGGGTCACGGCCACTCCCAGCCACCCCCCAGCTCCGCCAGTGTCGTACACACAGTCAATGTCACTTTCCAAGCCTGCCATTTTTGTTCAAGACAACACGTTTCCCTTTGAATTTTACTTCATTGTTTGTGGACTTTCGTTGGCTTGCCTTGATTTCCCTTGCGTTTTTGTACTGCGTGAGTTGCGCGAGTTGAGACGTTTCCAACAGTCTTTGAACGCTCCACAGCAGTTACACGTTCCAGAGTAGGAGGAGTGATTGTTGCCTCCAGTCATTCACCTTTCACAACACCGTCGTTCCAGGAAGTAGAATCCGTGGTAAAATGAAGGCGAGTGTTTGACACGGACCAGCGCTCATCAAGCTGTTTTTTTGACGAATAAAAGAGCCTTCATTCCACCTTTCTTAAGCTATTTTCTGTTCTTTGGTTTTAGCGCCTGGCCGACGCGCTCACGCATAGATATATTGTTTGTTTTTGGTACATTTATTTCCAGGTTATCGTTTCCATTTCAGCACTGTTCGTTCTCTTCTTTAAAAACACACAAATGAAGGTATCTTACCAGACGATGTTGAAACAGTTTTCGTCATTTAAATAAACAAATCGTATTTTCTCTGCAGTGCAATACAGCGGTCAAAAAACCGTGTGGCTTCACAACCAAACTAGAACCCAGAGTATAATCAGCAGGACTCCTTTAACCAGCTGAGGCAATCGCAGCACCAATCAGCCGCTCCGCCCAGCCGTGGCTGCGGATCCCGATCAAATGACCAATCAATTATACTCCATTACATACATTAAATGATTACATAATCAAAATAATAAAGATGTTGCGATGGCGATGTTGCGTTCCGTGGGGTTTGACTGGGACGCGCACATCTGAAAGAAGTCCGGTCGATTTTAACTGTATACAGTTTGGCCGAAAAGCAAACTGCATGCTTCGCGTCGGGCTCGCTGATCTGTCTGTCGGGTGTTGTTTCCCCCGTAACGACCGCCTCGCTGCACATGATCCCTTACATAAAAACCTGTATATTACAATATGCTGCATTTTCGAAATCAAACAGCGAACTTACATCTTCCGCGTTTTCCAGGTCCTCCAAACCGTCATCATCATCTCCATCATCAAAGTCTCCGTCGTCGAAGCTATAAATATATTATCAAACCGTTATCAAAGAGAAAACACATCCACATTAAGTTATAAAGCCCTTTAGCTCAGGGAGAGTGTATAGTCATTACAATGTATGCACTGTTTTCGTTATAATATGTAGTATTCAGATACTCTAGATATATGTCCGTTCTATTGTGAATGTGTATATACTTGCTGCTAATGCTAATTGTATCTTACTGTAGCTTTTAAATATGTGTAATGCTTGGCAGTTTGGGATAAATACAGTATCTTGCTATTGCAAAGCTAACTGGCTAAATGTTAGTTAGCTATAACGTTAGCCCACGTTTTCTGTTTTTTTCCGGCTAAATACTGAATATGACATCATTATGTGTGTTGTCACTTACTTGTCTTCGTTGTCCGACATGTTTTATTTGAAGCCTGTAAACGTGAATCTTTTTTATTAATACTTTTGAGAGACACTTCTTTTAGTCAACATGAACCACATGAACGATGAGATCGTCTAACTTCCGGTGGTTTGGTCCGTTGGGAAACATTCCGTGTGCTCTGGAGGAACCTTTGTTTTTCGTTCCGCTTCGACAGCCGTTTAAATGATCTCCAAGCTAGCATTACTTGGTCAAATGTAATAATTTTAGTGCGGATAAAATTGTATTAGTGGTGTTTTATAGTTGAGAACATGATTGGGTAGCTTCTTGCCTTACTTTACTACCACGTTTTACTATTTTTTTTGTTAGAAACGGCACATTTGAGTTGATCAAGACTGTGTTGTTTTTGTAGCATTTTAATAAAAAAGAAACCAAGATTTTAGATAAACCTTATCAGAGTTGGGAAGTAACTAAGTACTTATAGTTTTGAGTATTTCCATTTAATGCCACATTCATAGGCGTTAATAATTGTTCTGAAAAGTACAAAGAAATGTAATTTGGAGTTAGTAAACCTTTAATAGAACATTACAAAACAAAAACATTGCTCCAGCATTAAACACATTAATGTAAATAAGTAAGTAATTCCCCCTCCACCTCTGTGGAGCTGTACTATTATTATATAAAAATTATTCTGAAATGGACCAATCTGCAGAATGAGTACTTTTACTTTTGGTACTTTAAGTATATGTTGATGCTATTACTGAGTAACATTTTGAATGCAGGACTTTTACTTGTAACATAGTATTGCTACACTGGTACTTGAAGCCATATTATTATTATTATTATTATTATTATTATTATTATTTGTAGTTCTGTTCTCCAGTATTGTTCCTTTCCACCGTGCATCTCAAAGCAAAGTGAACTTTTTGCACATTTCCCATATACATATTTATTGCATACTATAACAAATGTAATCAAATAAAACATAAATATATGACATACAGGAGATAGGAAAAGTAACGGAACAGCATAGAGAATATGTACACCGATAAAACTAAAACATTAATATTAGAGAATAACATGTCTATGTTACCGAGCTGCTCTTCAAAGTAAAATAAAAAAGGTTTTTCATGTTGTTATGAGATTCCAGTTGTTGTCAGCACTTGTGATAATACTTCAGCTCTTTTTGTCCACATAGTCTTTGTTGCTCTCTGCTTTGTGATTCAGCATCTTAAAGATCTTCGCCGGCTTGAACTTTCCTTTTGACTTCTTTAGCTCCTTCAGTCCTTCTTTCTGGACATCTGGGGAGAAATATTTGCAGTTAGGTGCAGAAAAAAGTATGTTATAATATAGAGCATACATGTGTTTCAGAAGATCCAAACACATACTGAGAGAATGAAAAAGGAGGGACTTCCAGATATAAGACACATATTCTCACCTTTGTTCTTCCTCATGGCTTCCAAATGCATATCTTCTTCACTTTCCCTATGCAAAACAACAACAACAACAACAACAACAACAACAACAAAGTTGAATGTATGCTTCTCAACATAAAACCTATGAATGTGAAAGCCAGTGTATTTTTGTTGATTAGCATTTTAAGAATGAGTAGGGTTACAGGGCAAACACAACAACATGAGAAACAGTTCAAATCTAAAATACATTAAAAACTAAATAACAGTCTGTACAACACTCTCCTACATTTTGGCTACATGGTCTGTTTTGGTTATAATTGGGGTTTAAACATTGTACGCCTTCAAGTGAAGATCATATATGTATGGCTTGTCAATTGATGTACAATAGTAGAGACTAATCTGAACACTAGTAGCTTTGAACTGTTCAATCTAACATATCAATGTACCAAATGTATTGTCTATGTGTCTTCAATACAAATATTTTTAAAAAACGAAATAACAAACCTCAAATCAGAAAACTGGGAAAGAAATGTATTTATTAATAATTGTTTCCTCACACCTCTGCCTGTCCTGATCCAAGCTGCCCACGATCTGGTTCCTCTGCTCGATGACGGCGACCAGCTCGTCCATCAGCTGCCGCTCCAGCCCCCGATCCTCCTCACTCCAGTCACTCTCTGAATGAGAAGAGGACAGAGTGTAAGTTTAACAAAATAAAAAGCACCACAAATCACTTATTTTCTCTGCATCGCATTGAACGCTTTCCCCCTTCTACTCCAGTAGCACTCAGATGAGGGGGTTGAACTTTTCCTTGTACATGTGATATTTTGGTGTTGTAGTTATGTTGTTGTTTTGTTTCTTTCCGTTAACTGTCAAGTGGGGACTACGGTTTTTTTGGTAAGTTTTGTGTTTCTCTTACTTTCCTACGATACTGTTATGATTGGCTGTGAATAAGAGAATATGAAGCACAGAACATCTATTTCTATTTCTTTTTTTTAAAGGGGCAGGTCATATAAGATTATTTTCTTATCCCTGCTCCTTTTCGGGTATTGTGTGATATAGTCAGAGACATGTTTTGCAAATAATTGTTATACATTAAGTTGTGCACACCATGAACAAATACAAATGAAATGAAACACATTCAGGAAACTGTCCGAATCAAGTTTTTTGCCATTCACACACACAAGGAATTTGCTTTGGTGTGTGATGGTGCATACAAAGGAGCAAATATAGAGCTAAGTATTACCAAAGCACTTTTTACAAGCTGGTACAACAGTACACATTATGATTACATATGGGTTGTGAATACATGAACCACTCCAGAGTTTCCCCCAGTGGTGCCGATGCTTGTTGAGATAAATAACGATGCTATTATTGTCCTATATGTTGTCTAACGAAGGTGACAAAGTGATGAATAAAGTAACACTGACCTGGTTTGTTAAGGAGACACCTGAGCTCGTACTCCACATCTGCCTGACTCTCCTCCAACTTCTGCTGCTTCGTCCTGGGACAGACATTTTTAAAAAGGAAAAACCTCTCGTCACAACACTCAATAAATGTTGAAGAACTAATGAAAAGTGATGGCACAACTCATCATGGTTTAGTGAACTCACAGATAAAACAGCTCTGTTCCTCTGCGCACCAGAACATGTCTCTCATGGTTCAGAGAGAACCACTCCATCAGCATCTGGTCCTCCTCTTTTTCTGTAACAAAACAAATACACACTTAAAGGTGGGGTAGGTAACTTTGAGAAACCGGCTCCAGAAACACTTTTTGTTATATTCCATGGAATGCTCTTAACATCCCGATAGCAATGAATATCTGAAGTGCTTTGACAATAAATCCATAAAAAATTCATCTGTGGAAGCCGTGGCGCTGTAAAAAGCACGACCAATCGTCTGAGCCGGCCCGGCTAAAATAGCTGGATGGCCTACCTGCCTGTCAGCCTTCCATCGGGGCACTAACTTATCTCGTGCCCTCATTGGTCATGTGCGCGTTCGTGTGTGTTGGAGGAGGGGCTCTGTGAGGAAGTAGCAGATTTCTTCCGGCTGTGTATTTTCAAATTCTAGCGCACTTGAGCTGGTTTCTCCAAAAGTACCTAACCCACCTTTAAACATTTCTTTAACATATTTAGTATTCACATAACAAGTGTAAGATTCTGTCTGTAAGCAGTAGTAATTATTAGTCGAACCGTTCTTGTCGTCTCTCAGATTCCTCTCCAGCTCGACCCCTCTTTGTTCCAGATCCTCCAGATGTTTATCCAGCTCACTCATCTCCAGCTGCAGATCTGCTGAGGACGCATTCTGGTCCGTCTGCACCTGTCACGAACATACATTCTGGGTGTTTCTCAATGTCGAGTAAAGCTGCTCCAGAGCCACTATTTCAAGCATGCTACGTCATTGAGTGCCGCCGAAGTACTGTTCCAATGTCCAGCATACTTGGAAATCTACCGAGCCCGGCGTACTTCGTTTGGAGAAATTTCGAGGCTGCACATGTGTAGACTCTGCGGTCTTAAAATCCCCACAATGCTTTGCGCACGAACCAATTTGCCCAAATCTGTGGCGGAAAATGTAAGGCGGGGCCTCTCATATGACGCCCACCTGCACACTTGCTCGCCTGTTCCATTCTTCGTTTTCCGAGGCTAGGAAGTATTCTTGCCTCGCTTCTGAAGCAAGACGCTCGGAAGACATGTGCTACCAAGCAAGCGTCCTCGAGATTGAGAAACACCCATAGTGTACATTTGAATGTATTTTTTACAGAATATAATACACACGTGTACAGTTGATTTAGATACAAATAATCAAATAGCACAACCTAAAACATAATTTATACTAGTTAATGCAACATAAACATTAATGCAGAAGCAATATTAATCCCAAAACACCATATATAAAAAAGGACCAAGGAACAATTTACTGCAAAATTAATACATTTACCTTTTTCTTTACTAAAGGTACATTTGACTGATACTGCTTACAAAGTATTACTTGGGTGACGTTTTTAATGCCGAACTTCTGCATATATACTGTTACTGTACCTTCCTCTTGATGAGCGGGAAGCCATGTCCGGGGGCCGGGGCCCTCGCAGACTGCAGGGTCTGAAAGGTTTTAGATTGGGGTATTCCAGGTTTCCGATCAAAGGGATTCTCTTTGCAGGCCACCTAGAAATAGAAAGAACATTTGGTATGGTAGGGCACGTTACACTTATGTCATGTCTTTAAAGAAAATGCTCACATTAGCTCTCATCTCAAGGTTCAAGGCTTTTATTGTCATGTGTGCATTCTTAGGTCACAGGCTCCTCCAACAGAGCAACACAATTAAACAGATAATAGTGCAAGTAAATAACATCCATCCATCCATCCATCTTCTCCCGCTTATCCGTGGTCGGGTCTCGGGGGTAGCAGCTCCAGCAGAGAGCCCCAAACTGTCTTTTCCCTCATCAACCAGCTCTGACTGGGGGGTCCCAAGGCGCTCCCAGGCCAGCGAAGAGATATAATCCCTCCACCTGGTCCTAGGTCTACCCCTTGATCTCGTCCCAGCTGGACGTGCCTGGAACACCTCCCTAGGGAGGCGCCCAGGTGGCATCCTAACTAGGTGCCCAAACCACCTCAACTGGCTTCTTTCGACGCGAAGGAGGAGCGGCTCAACTCCGAGTCCCTCCCTGATGACCGAACTTCTCACCTTATCCCTAAGGGAGACACCAGCCACCCGGCGGAGGAAACCCATCTCGGCCGCTTGTATCCGCGATCTCGTTCTTTCGGTCATGACCCATCCTTCATGACCATAGGTGAGGGTAGGAACGAAAATGGCCCGGTAGACAGAGAGCTTTGCCTTCTGACTCAGCTCCCTTTTCGTCACAACGGTGCGGTAAAGCGACTGCAGTACCGCTCCCGCTGCTCCGATTCTCCGGCCCATCTCACGCTCCATTGTTCCCTCACTCGAGAACAAGACCCCGAGATACTTGAACTCCTTCACTTGGGGTAAGGACTCGTTCCCTACTTGGAGTGGACAGTCCATCGGTTTCCTGCTGAGAACCATGGCCTCAGATTTGGAGGTGCTGATCCTCATCCCAGCCGCTTCACACTCGGTTGCGAACCGATCCAGTGAGTGCTGAAGGTCGCAGACCGATGAAGCCATCAGAACCACATCATCTGCAAAAAGCAGTGGTGCAATCCTTAGTCCACCGAACTGCAGACCCCCCCCCCACGACTACGCCTCGAAATCCGATCCATGTACAAACAGGATTGGTGACAAAGCGCAGCCCTGGCGGAGATTGGATGGCCCTGAGTAGAGACCCCTCACCCCATACTCCCGCAGCACCTCCCACAGTAACTCCCTGGGAACTCGGTCATACGCCTTCTCCAAGTCTACAAAACACATGTAGACCGGATAAGCGTACTCCCAGGCCCCCTCCAGGATCCTTGCGAGAGTAAAAAGCTGATCCGTCGTTCCACGACCAGGACGGAATCCGCATTGTTCCTCCTCAATCTGAGGTTCGACAATCGGCCTGACCCTCCTTTCGAGTACCTTGGAGTAAACTTTAGAGGCTGAGTAGTGTGATGCCTCTGTAATTGGCACACACCCTCTGATCCCCCTTTTTAAAAAGGGGAACCACCACCCCGGTCTGCCACTCCTTCGGTACCGTTTCCGACTTCCACGCAACGTTGATGAGACGTGTCAACCATGACAGTCCCTCAACACCCAGAGCCTTCAGCATTTCCGGGCGGATCTCATCCACCCCCGGGGCTTTGCCACTGTGGAGTTGTTTGACGACCTCAGTGACCGCCCCCCGGGAGATTGGTGTTGATCCCCCGTCATACTCCAGCTCTGCCTCTAACATAGAGGGCGGAGTTGTCGGGTTCAGGAGTTCCTCAAAGTGTTCCTTCCAACGCCCCAACACTCCATCAGTTGAGGTCAACAGCGTCCCATCCTTACTGTTCACAGCTTGGATGGTTCCCTGCTTCCCCCTCCTGAGGTGTCGGACAGTTTTCCAGAACAACTTTGGTGCCGCCCGAAAGTCCTTCTCCATGTCTTCTCCGAACTTTTCCCACACCCGCTGCTTTGCCTCGGCCACGGATGAGGCTGCTGCCCTTTGGGCCTGTCGGTACCTTGCAACTGCCTCGGGAGTCCCCCGGGATAACAAATCCCTGAAGGCCTCCTTCTTCAGTCGGACGGCTTCCCTGACCACCGGTGTCCACCAGGAGGTTCGAGGGTTACCGCCCCTTGAGGCACCTAGGACCTTGAGACCACAGCTCCCCGCCGCGGCTTCGGCAATAGAGGCTTTGAACACCGACCACTCTGGTTCAATGTCCCCAACCTCCACAGGAATGCCCGAAAAGCTCCGCCGGAGGTGTGAGTTGAAGGCCTCCTGAACTTGGGCCTCCTCCAGACGTTCCCAGTTCACCCGAACTACACGTTTGGGCTTACCAGGTCTATCCAGAGGCTTCCCCCGCCACTCGACCCAACTCACCACCAGATGGTGATCAGTTGACAACTCCGCCCCTCTCTTTACCCGAGTGTCCAAAACATACGGCCTCAGGTCCGATGATACGATAACGAAATCGATCATGGACCTTCTGCCTAGGGTGCTCTGGTACCACGTACACTTATGAGCATCCTTATGCTCAAACATGGTGTTTGTTATGGCCAATCCATGACTAGCACAGAAGTCCAGTAACAAACCACCACTCCGGTTCAGATCAGGGGGGCCGTTCCTCCCAATCACGCCCCTCCAAGTGTCTCCATCATTGCCCACATGTGCGTTGAAGTCTCCCAGCAAGACTAAGGAGTCCCCTTCAGGAGCCCCAGACAGGACTCTTTCCAGGGTCTCCAAGAAGGCCGTATACTCTGAACTGCTGTTGGGTGCATAAGCACACACAACAGTCAGAGTTTTCCCCCCCATAACCCGCAGGCGTAGGGAGGCGACCCTCTCGTCCACTGGGGTAAACTCCAACAACGAAGCACCTAACCGGGGACTTGTGAGTATCCCCACAGGTGAGCCCAACCAGATCCAACTGGTACCGCTCCACCTCCCGCACAAGCTCCGGCTCCTTCCCCCCCAGAGAGGTGACGTTCCACGTCCCCAAAGCCAGCTTCTGTCGGCCGGGTCTGGTCCGTCGAGACCCTCCGCTTTCACTGCCACCCTTCTGGCAGCACACCCGACCCCATCGCTGTTTCCCGTAGGTGGTGGGCCCGCGGGACGGAGAAGCGGAGGTGTTGCCCACGTTGCCTTTTCGGGCTGGGCCCGGCCGGGCTCCGTGGCAAGCCCGGCCACCAGACGCTCGCCAACGAGTCCTCCTTCTGGGCCTGGCTCCAGAAGGGGACCCCGGGCTTCCTCCGGGCCGGGTATCCTCACTTCCTGTGTCGTCTTTCATGAGGTCTTTTGAACCAATCTTAGTCTGGCCCCTTGCCTGAGACCAATTTGCCATGGGAGACCCTACCAGGAACACAAGGTTCCAGACAACACAGCCCCCAGGTTCATCAGGGCACACAAACCTCTCTACCACGGTAAGGTGCTGGTTCTTCAGAGAGGTAAATAACATAAAATAGAATAGAATAGAAATTGTGCAGAATAGTCTACAGTATATACAAGTAGTTGGAATATTGATATATATAAGTTGCATGTCTTTCCATACCTTACTTGACATGACCTGATCAGATTCAGTTTCCTCCGTCAAGTCCAAACTGGAAAGGGAACTTTGAGAGCGGGCAGATGTGATGGCCGGCACAGAGAGACTTCTGGGTAAAATGTGACTCTGTGTTTCATCTGAAATGGCATTTGTCCCTGCTTCTGCTTCACTCACATCCAGGGGTGAACCTCCCGTCTTTCCAGTTTCATCCCAATCTGATAAACCGAGTTGACTAGTATCTCCAGCTTGTTCTCCAGCCTCAGGTTTAGCACCCTCTTCCTCCTTGGGGTCCTCCCCCCCCTCCTCCTCCCCCTCCTCTCCAAACGGATTGGGAGCGGGCACTCTGTGTTTGTACCATGTTCTCCTCTGGTTAAAGCCAGATTTGGATCGAGGGGTGGGGACCGGAGGAGGAGCGGGGGGCAGCTGGGTCCAGGGCCCCGGTTGGACGATGGTGATCCAGGGATGGTTGGACTGTACTTTAGGGTTTCCTCTGCTCGGGCTGCTGCTACGAGGTGAAAAACAAGACATGACATGGCTTTCAGCGAGGAAGAACTCACTTTAATGGACAATCACATATCTTATATCAGGGTATCTGCAGGAATCCTGAAGTCAGATGTAAAACCTTTTAATACCTTTTTTAAGACCCTTTCCATACATTTTAAGACCTCATCGCCACTTGGAGTTTTAACCGGTTACCTTGGCGACACACTTTACCTCACATTCACTATATACAGTATTGATTGTCCTTCCTCCTTATCTTCCAACCATTTGGACGCAGACTTGCATTTCCCCATAACGATGTTGCTTAGCAACCGGCGTAAACGGACCTTCGTGCTATCAAGCAGTGAGCGCGCGATGTCCTGTTCAGATGACGTCAAACCCAACGGGATGCCATCAATAAACTCCACAGAATCTCACTACACACCTACGCCATGACTACATTCAGGCAGACTGTAGAACACAACCTCTCTGGACCATTTATATACTTAGTGAAAACAAGCTACAAAATGTAAAACCTTGGAAAATGCCGTTTAATAGCCTTACATTTTCGCTACATTGATTTATCATCTTTTAATACTTTTTAAGACCCCGCGGACCCCCTGTATAAAGATATTTGAACAACATTTAGATTTTATGTTATTTAATTTAGCTCAATTTGTAAACTTTTCCCTTTTTCTTCATTTGTATTCCCTTATTACGGCAGCTTTGAGAAGCAAATTAGATACATTATTTTGGTTCTTTTTGAAAGTCTGGTCTCAAAAGTATTTGCTCCAGTGTGCATGAATTAAAAAACAGTTTTTGATGATGATAATCTCGCCTTGAAAAAAGCCTTGAATTTTTGTGCAGACTAGAATAAATTGCTATAGACACGAAAATGAGGTAACATAATTGACTCCCAAGCCCTGCATGTGTTCCTTGTGTTTAAGGTGCCACGTGTAATACAAAACACCGCTGGAAGAACATATGAATAATTGGAGTCCTCCATGGACCTTGAGGGAGTGGTGCACATCGGCCTCATGTTGCAAAAATAAGTAATTTCAACATCGAAAACAAAATTGTCTCACAGGAAATTAGGTAACTAAATATTTGTTTGACTTGCCTTTCATTGCATACACTAATGCAGCATAAATAGTTCTGATCTCATCATTACTGAATACATTAAAAGCTGTATGTTAAAGAAGTATAAAAGAACACCAATAACTGTCTGATATAGGAGATGTTGTGAACTCACATGTGAGATGAGTTGGGTGAATTTCCTGCAAAGAGAAAAAGAGGGGGAAAGGAAAATGTCTTCCTTCACTTAGATTATAATTATAATACCACTCGAGCAGCTTCAGTGAAACAATACCTGCAGCAGAGGCACTTTTAGTCGTCGGTGCCGTTTTGATCCTGGGAGCAGGAACAGGGACGGAGTCCAGCATCCGTCGGGGAGCAGGAACCGGGCGGCTGCTTCCTTCCTCTGTGACTCGTATGCAGGGTGTAGAAAGCTCAGAGGAGTGAGGCGCCTCCTGTTGTCTCTCATCTTCTGCCAGAATGGGTGCCGCTCCACCTCCTCCAACAGTCCCGTCTTTAACAATAGGTGGAGGAAGAAGAGGAGGCGCTGGTTTCTTTTCCACACTCTTTTCTCCATCAGCTGAATCGTCTCGGCTGCTCCTCTCTTGCTGTTCCTTCGCCTCCATCGCTGGTGTTTTAAAAACCAGTCTGACGGCTGACTCGGTTTTGTTGCCGTAATAAGGGACGGAGGTGACGGCCAATCCCCCCAGAGAAACATAACCTTCCTCACACTTACATGTTGGCAGGATCTCAGGAGGTGTAACTTGCCGATTTAGTTCCACACTCGGACGGTCTGTTACGTGGTGAGAGCAGACCAAGGAGCCATCCTCACTCCTCTGTGTGTACGACCCGGGTAAGAGAGCGCTGTGGCACACTTTGCACCTGGAAAACAGAAGCAGCATGTGTTTCTGTGAGGGGCAACGGAGGAAAATAAATAGTGGTTGATCTTCTAAGTCTATTTTCTCTCCTGTGTTTAAAACTTAAAAACTGGTGAAGCAAAAAACATCTTTCCTTATTCCTTAAAAAACATAATTTGTAAAACATTTAAAAAGGTTTTAACGGATCATTTCCCAGACATTACATTACACGTCACATGTTAGACGCTTTTATCCAAAGCGACTTCCATGCTCAGTACTGTGGACAATCCCCACGGGAGCAACTTGGGGGGAAGCGTCTCAGGGACACAACGACATGCTGACTGCAGTGGGGTTTGAACCTGTGACCCCTGATCCCAACACCAACGCACAAGGCACTGCGCCACACTAACCCACTGCACCACACGCCTCCATTGTTGCTTTATTTTGAAAGCAGTTGGGAAAATAAGTATTAAGTGAGGAAGGAAATAAAATGTTTTTAATCGTCAATTCTGCAACAAGGTGCCTCAATAAGACGAAACACATTCCAGTTTTTCCTAGGGGAGATTTATATTCTGCATGCGCCCTAAACACGAGAAACATGTATTGTGTTTAAGCAAGAACAATGTTTTAAGACACATTTAGTGTTAGTATATTAGTATTACAACAACAAACACCTCACACAACTTTTTAAATCACATGTTTTCATATCACACAGGATTAATAGAAAAGTTAAGTAGATAAATTATCCTGAAAATACTTTTGCCAACTTGTTTTTAACTTATAAGCACAGGAGAGAAAACCTTTCAGATCAAATTAAGAAACATTTCCACATTCTCCTTTTCTTATTTCCCTCTCAGGGCTCCCGTACTTCCTTTATGTGTATCCGCTTATTACATTACATTGCATTTAGCTGACGCTTTTATCCAAAGCGACTTACAATAAGTACATTCGACCAGGAAGACACAACCTTGAAGAAAACAGAATCATATAATAATATCAGGTTTCAAAGAGCCAAGCATTTCAAGTGCTACTCAACTGGCTTTAGATAAGCCAGTCCTTTATTAGTATATAAGTGCTTTGTTAGTAATTCTTTGTTAGTCATTCTATCGCTCGAGGTGGAGTCGAAAGAGATGAGTTTTCAGTCTGCGCCGGAAGGTGTGTAAGCTTTCTGCTGTCCTGATGTCAATGGGAGCTCATTCCACCATTTTGGAGCCAGGATAGCAAATCCACGTGTTTTTGCTGATGGGAACTTGGGTCCCCTTCGCAGCGAGGGTGCAGCGAGTCGTTTGGCTGATGCAGAGCGGAGTGCTTATCCACAGAGGGAACATGTAAACCCATAATTGACCTCCACATGTCCGTCTAAATCAGGGGTTCCCAACCTTTTTTCGCAAGAGCCCCCCCAAATGACTCCTGCTGGAAGTTGCGGGGGGGGGGCTCAACAGCGGTAATTAAAGTTTAAAAGTCTCAAAATGCTACAACTACTGTCACAAACTGGATGAATGATGTATTTTGTTAAAGGAGATGAAAGCGTAATTAAGGAGCACTGTTGGAGCGACTTTGATGGCTATTGGACTCAGGATTAATTCATCTGGATTCCCGCTGTATGAAGAAATTAAAGGACGGCGCAGAAGTGGAAACAATTCACAAAGGGATTAAACTATTTGAAACACATGCTCAAAGTAAGCCGGATTTTGCCGATGTGTTTATGTGGATTAAAAAATCGCAAATAATCTACAAAATGGAGGAGACCGATCTGATTGGAGCAACTGTGACAAATAATCCAACTGAAACCGGCATGGACAATGACTATGTTTAAAAAATGCGCTTATCCAGAAAAGCCCGGTTTGGACACTTTACGGACAGAAGAAACATTTCTATTAAAGAAAGAATTATACATTTCTGTCTTTTTCTGCCTTTAAGGCCCTGACACACCAAGCAGTCACCAGAGGACTAGCCGACGCTGAAGTCGGCTGTTGCCTGGCCGTGTTCTCCTGCGTTTTGGCCATGTGTCGCACGGGAACACACCGCACCGACTTCAGTGCGTGAGTGGCAATAACTCTCCTTACCAGCAGGCGGCGGTAGTGTGTATTCGTCATTCAAAAGAGGCAACAACCGGAAGACAGAGAAGAAGAAGAGTATATTTTCTCCGTAATATCATACAGAGCTGGCCTCTCCTGGATCAAGGTGATGAGCAGGTCTTCGTTTGCATCATTCCAGATCGCCATGATGAGATGAAAATGAATAGCAGTCTGTGTGTGCCTTCTTAAATCGTTTGTTTACGTCCCTCACTTCCGCTTCGCTTCTCATGCACTGATTTGCTAGCTGAACAGCCAATCAGAGTGATTATTTGGTCCGACTGCCAGACCCGATGCATGGCCGATTCAACATGTTGAATCGGCCATGCATCGGGTCTGGCAGTCCAAATAAGGCGTGTCACGGTCGACGGTGCGGGACACACCAACCTGACTACGGCGCCGCGAATGCCCGACAGCCTCTGACGGCCTCTGACTCCCAAAATCGGGTTGGTGTGTCAGGGCCTTAATACTAACTTGAATTGTTATTGAAATTAATTAATCAATTATTTTTTATATTTTATTGTAATGTAGACACAAGGCTTTTAGTGACAATCATGTATTGCTTTACAATTATATGTAAAAAAAAAAAAAAGTCTAAATATGATATTTGGCCTCAAATCCTCTGAGGCCTGGCGCCCCCCCTGCGATCTTTGGCGCCCCCCAGGTTGGGAACCACTGGTCTAAATGGCTCACATGAACTATAATCCAAATGCACTGAAGAAAATCCTTTGACGATTAAAAAACAACAAACCCAGTTCTCTCCTCACGCTGTACGACCTTTCACACATAGATCCCTTCAGCTATAAGCATATGAGAGGGGGGGCGTCTAATATGTTCACTGTGGTCACAAGAAACACATTTGAAACGCATTGTGACGTGTGAACTGCAGCCTTTTTCGACCACACGTACGCACAGTGTGGATAAACCGGATCCAGACATAACAGAAGCCTATGATTTGTTACCTTGTGAACTGTTACCTGAAACAGCTGCGATGGAAGACCTTTCCGTCCATCAAATGCCTCTGTATGAGGTGGACAGGCTTAAAACACAAACTACACACTGTGCACGGCCTCGTGTTGGACAGACGAACTTCTCTACCGGTTTCAAGATCAGTCGGGTTCTGAAAAGAGAAGAGAAATCCAGCGAATAAGGATATGGAAACAGGAAACAGAAGCGATCAGATTGGGAATATAACGTGCGTTCAGATTACCTTCAGGGGCTTCAGACCATCGGGGGTTTTACTCTTTGTGAGGTTGTTCAGGAAAGTGACGTGGGGTGATTTCAGACTGGGAAGACCGGCTGCAAAGTCAAGAGAAAACAAGCTCAGTTGTTATTATACACAGTACAATACACACACATGCACAGGACAGCACCTATACACATTAGTTCTGAATACATGTACAAGCCGATGGGTTTTTCTGTCACGGAGAGGTGTCAGAGTAATCAGGCGAACAAATGAAACGCACCCCGTGATTAAAAACACATTTCTTTGGGCTTTAAAGTAGTTGGAAACGATTGGGATAATGTTAGTACACAGCTCATCTAAAAATATAACAAAGGTCAGTTGTTTTCAGGAAGAAAATGCGAAATTTGGGGCATGAATTTTCTACATCACATGTATAATCCTAGGTACTTGTTATTGTTTTTCACTTAAGATAATAAACCTTAGATTTATCATTTCTGCGAGTATGTATGAACAAAAGTATCTGTCAAAGAGAACAGAAAACAGACATTGTACTCGCCATAAGACTTCCTGTTGAAGAAGTGGTAGTACTGGGAGATGTAGGTGATGACGCTCAGAGAGTCAGGCACCTTGTTGGACACCAGGTCCTTCGGGTCCAGCAGCGCAGGGAGGCCCAGCTTCCTCTCCGCAGTCTCAAAGGCCTGCGGGAAAAAGACAAACAGTGGATGAAAGATGCTGATTAAAAAAAGGAAGTTGTATAACAAAAACATTTTTTTAAGTTAGTAATGGTCCAAAAATGTGTTAACTGTTGTCCTTGTGTCAAATTTGGGCCATTTTCAGATGTTTTTATGTCTATTTTAGGAAATTGCTGAAAAAATCAATAGAATCTGTCGTCTTCCTTTTTGTGAATCATTCAAAAATGTTTGCCTTTTTTGTGAAGATTAGGTCTATTGACCATAAATCCCATTACAAAAAAAACTGTAAAAGCTACAGAGTTGTATCTGAGATGTGGGTGATGACCATATGCTTTATAAAGACTCAAACTGGGAGGGCAACACATGCACAGTAGACGGGAATTGAACACATTGTTGCTTGTGCGCAAACAGAAATGACTCACCAGTTTGTTGTTTTGATAGACATTATCTTTGGAGAGGGAGCTGACATCTCTGGTGAAGCAAGTAAAGACATTGATTAACTGATGACGAAAAGACACAACAGTTGCCTTTTGGTGAAAGATCAGGCATAAAGCAACATGCAGGAAAAATCACAGATCAAATTAAATGAATCCAGCTCAGACGTTATACGTAAAAAGGTTAAAAACAAACCAACTTAATCCCATTAAACTGGACAAGAAAAGGTTGAGCGGAGAGACAGGGAGAGATTAAGCACAGGAGAGCAGATTAGACACACTGGGAGGTCCAGATTAGACTTCATTATGAATCTGGTGCAACCGCAGACAAGAAAACACATGACTCTCAGGAAAGGACCCCAAAATCAATGTGTTTACAATGTTATAAAGAAACAATGCACATGATACCATCAGCCATCACAGCTCTATGAAGCTACACACAGGTCTACTTACATCAAGTCGGGTCGGTGTTTGTGGATGATGGCACAGAAAGCAAGTCCATCTCTGAATGAAGTTGACATGTTCCTAATTTCCACATCGGGGTAGTTGGCGCATGTGCAGCGGCACCACTCTCGTAAAGTCTTCGTGGATGCCATTTCTGTGCGATTTGACATGTCGGCTTGCTGAAGAACATGGCACTTTATAAATCAGAGGAGATCAAATCATCCGGACAGGTTTGGCTCTCAGGAGGAAACAGGAAATGAGCACCTAGTACCCATGCAGCAACTTTTTATGTGCAGAAAACTTGCGGCCACACTTGCGCATCGAGTTGGTGAAGCAGCAGGTAGGAAGGAAGATAGTTTCCCCTGTTAAGTTGTCATATACAAAACATAGATACAACCAAAGTATCCGTGCTTTAAAGCCACTTCAACCTGCTTTCCATCCACAACTAACGGTTTCCCTCACGCTCACTATAGCGGTAACACAATGGCATCTTTTTATTTACCACATACTTGTGCATGTGGCGAGTTATCGTCCAATACAGAGATGTGAAATAATCAAATGACTCACTCAGATATATTTCCACAAAGGAGATCGCACTTTACATCAAATCCCGTTACTCTCTGTAGTCCTTCTTGTTGTGCTCCATCTACTCACTGATGTGCACAATAGCTGCCTCTAGAGGGAGACACAGCTTCTCTAGAATTAGGAAGGGGAGGTTTCTAATTACAGTATCTTATTTTGTTGAAAAGTATTGCAAAGTGAACCTGTCGAGTCTTGCAAAAAATAACACGCAAAACGTTACGTAGGTATAAAACTAAAGTTAGTGTACAAGGTCTAAAGAGTTACATTCTTGTTGCCACACAAACCGAATGGCATGGTTTTATTTTTGAAGGACTTGGTATCCGGTTCTGGTTCCGTTTGTTTGCGTACATCATAGAAATGTATTTACTAGAATGATAATTATTATTATTATTATTACGATTATTATGATTATGATTATTATACAATAGACTCTGTATCTATTTATGTTATTACATTATTTTCGCCTGAAATGCATAGTGTAGTCATGGACATCGGCGTTCATTTGGCATGGTGCCCTTACAAAATAATTAGATGAATAAGAGAACAATGCTTTTATTACATTAATATCAGTTATTGTACACCAATAATAGTTCTTACTTTCAGTAAACATGTGATTATTACATTAGACTGTATATATAAAGGATTATTACATCAAACTATCATTACCTATATGAATCATGTCCATGTGTTCTATCTATGCACTCTAGTTCTGTGTCTCGTCTGCCTCTACGTTCCCCTTGCTGATCTCGCGAGACCAACGCACCACATAAATCTCGCAGTGATGGCTGCGCCGCCCGACACGGAGAGTTTGGAGTCTCGTATCAGTGAGTCATTTTAAACTAATTCTACCGAGCATGTGTTGCCTGCAAACTCGGACACTCGCACATTATTACCCGTGAGTTGTTTCGGATGACATGACAGCCCACCCGAGTCCCGGCAGTTGAGACTTTGAACCTTTCCGTCACATCCAGGATGCTAAAGCTAAGCTAGTTGTCAACACACAACACAGCCAGGCTTAGCTTTAGCTTCTCGGCTCGGTAGCTCACCTGAGGTTAGGTAATGGGAGACACTTTCACAGGGCTCCCATTTTAAAGACCCATACATTGAATTATGATTAAGTAAAAGCTATGGCCTTGGTGAGAAAGTTCTAGATGTGACAGTGGCAGTGAGCTAGCAGCTGTTAGGACCTTCCCTGTGTATTTCTCTGCTCGGTGGCAGGCTGGGTGATGTGGCAGTGACTTGATACATTTTCAATCATGCAGTCACTAGCAAAGCATGGAGGCCTTCTCAGCATTTTATTAGGGACTTGGCTAAACATTTTTGTGTATGACATAAAGCCTTAACATTTTGACTCAACGTATGTAAATATAATTCAAGATTCAAAGGTCTTATTGTCATATACATAGTAGCAGTAGTTATTACAATGACAATCTTAACTCCCAGGCTCCTTCAAAAATGCAACATATATATATATATATATATAATACAATTAAACAACAAAAATAGTGCAAAAGAACAAAACAGAATATCATTAAAGTTGTGCAAGAGAATGATGCAACTGACCATTGTGCAAGTCATGCAGGAGAAGTTAACTGTATCCATGTAAAATAGACTAAGAGAAGGTAAAAATAAAGTGTAAAATGAAATACTGTACAAATAAAGTATTGCTACTAATGTGAAGAAGATGTTTTCGGAGTGAAAATGGTGAGGCTGTCATTCAATGTTTAATCTGTGACAGCATTAATTAATTAAAATTCATGCTAGCTAATATAATGTAAACAATAGACCAAAATAGTTTGGTTCTGTTTTTGTTGTAGTTCTGTTGAACTGCGTAGTATTTAGAGGTGTCACACATTCTGTTGTTATTGGTGCAAAACAAGTGTTTAGAAATAATAACTGAGTTAAACTGTACATTTCATATAGATTGAAAGTCATTTTTAGAAAGATAAATAATTTTAAAGATATATATCTATATATATAGATATATATCACCATAACAACAACTGTAACCAACATGTCGGAGATATATGTCATCAAATAGAATTACCATGTTGATATAATACTGTAAAGTTAAGGGGACATCTGTTTCCTCTCAGGACTGACATGCCATTTTCTTAATTTCCAGACAGAGCCACAAACCCTCTGAACAGAGACACCGACTGGAGCAGCATCCATGCCTTCTGTGACCAGCTCAACAATGACCTGGAGGGGTGAGAGGACATGTTGCTTCATACGTTTATTATGGGATGGATGGAGTCAAGTGTTTTAAAGCTCACCTATTATGCTAAATCCTCTTCTTCATGTCTCTTCTACATCAACATGTGTCCCCTCTACTTCATGTCTCTTCTACATCAACATGTGTCCCCTCTTCTTCATGTCTCTTCTACATCAACATGTGTCCCCTCTTCTTCATGTCTCTTCTACATCAACATGTGTCCCCTCTTCTTCATGTCTCTTCTACATCAACATGTGTCCCCTCTTCTTCATGTCTCTTCTACATCAACATGTGTCCCCTCTTCTCCATGTCTCTTCTACATCAACATGTGTCCCCTCTTCTTCATGTCTCTTCTACATCAACATGTGCCCCCTCTTCTTCATGTCTCTTCTACATCAACATGTGTCCCCTCTTCTTCATGTCTCTTCTACATCAACATGTATCCCCTCTTCTTCATGTCTCTTCTACATCAACATGTGTCCCCTCTTCTTCATGTCTCTTCTTCATGAACATGTGTCCCCTCTTCTCCATGTCTCTTCTACATCAACATGTGTCCCCTCTTCTCCATGTCTCTTCTACATCAACATGTGTCCCCTCTGTGGAAAGAGACTGAAAGTTTCAGGAACAAAGATTCTCTCTCTTTTTGATCCATTTCTATAAAAACCTGTCTGAAAATGAGCTGATCAGATTTTGGCCACTTTATGATGTCATAACGATGTTTTGTCTTGTGTAACCATTAGCCAATCAGCAACCAAGGTAACCCCCCCCCCCCCTCCTTATCACCTGGATCTCCTCTAGAGCTCCATTGAGTTCTTTGTAACCAAATCTCTCTCAGAGGGGCGTGGGGAGGGGCTCCTTATTTTCATCTAAAGTAACAGACAGAGAATCAGCACTTTGGAAACAGGGCTGAAACAGAGGGGATTATGGGTAATGCTGCAATGATCTGCTTGGTGTTTCAGCCAATCAGAGACATGTTCTGTATATATCTGAGACCTGTAATATATTGATGAAAAGCAGAATAATATGGGACCTTTTAATTGTGTAAACCCCAGCTATGATAACACAATATATTTTCTGCTGCAGAAGTCTTGCCTGGTAAACTACCCACAACATGATTAGGTCCAAAAGGACTGCAGCACACTATTGACAGTCGTTTGTTTTGTGTCTTGTGTTTCAGACCCCAGCTGGCCACCAGACTGCTGGCTCATAAGATCCAGTCTCCTCAGGAGTGGGAGGCCATGCAGGCGCTGCTGGTGAGTCCAATCTGATCCAGGAGCTGTTAGTCACTGTTTTGCAATATTTAATAGTTCAACGTGATTTTTGTTGCCAGGAATTGACAGTGTTTTAACAAAACTCAACCTACATTTAGCCATACCTTTTTTGTCTAAATATGTATTCAATATATGGGAGTGGCATCACTTTAAAGCAGGGCTCCTCTCAAGGGCCATTTCAATTTTTTCAACATCCTCCGAAGGCCGTACAAATTATTGACGTCTGCTTAAAAATACTAAAATCACAGCCCATTCATTTCCTTTCTTTCATGCTGTGCAAAGAAAAAACAACCTCTCAATCCAGATATTTTACCATGATGATGCATGCACGTGCACGGTGTGGCATGACCACCAAAACAGAAAGACATGGACACAAGATGTGTGCAAATGTATTTAGTTTCCTATCCATGTGGACATGATTTAAGTCGGGGGGGGGACCTAACCTCCTCTAGGGGAGTCCGGGCCCGGGGCATGTTCCCGGGAAGATTTTTTTTAAATGTTGAAGTTAAAAGCATCAATCTGGTGCACTTTGAGAGCAACATTAGGAGATCTATGGACACATCTCTCAACACCCATTTGAAACAGAACTGGAAGCAGATTTTCTTTTTCTTTATGGATATTTTACAAATCACTCCCCTTTCAAACTGTATTCTTGTTTATTAATAACTTTTTTTTACTGTCATATAGTATTTTATTACGCCTACTGACATTTGTGAAGTCCTGGCCCGGAGCGGCGTTCTGGTGTTCTGCTCTCCGGCAGCTCGAAACCCCTGTTGGACGAGACATATACCACGTGATGACACGTTAGGCTCGTGTTGTGTTCAAGGACCCTGACCTTAGCCAGGAAAAACAGGCACTCGCTTGTTTAATTTTTTTGCGGTCTAGATTTCTTTAATTTTTTTCTTTTTTGCGTGTGTTTATAAATTACCTCGAGGGCCGTACCAAATGGTCTCGCGGGCCGTATATGGCCCGGGGTCCGGAGGTTCCCCACCCCTGCTTTAGAGTATGACATTGTTGTTATCAGATTGGATTTAGTTTTAGCATTTTGTATTGTATTCTTCTCTAGGTTCTGGAGAACTGTATGAAGGACTGTGGGAAAAGGTTTCACAGTGAAGTGGGCAAATTCCGTTTTCTCAATGAACTCATCAAAGTAGTTTCTCCAAAGGTACGATTCTACAAGTGTCTCTTTTATTATTTCTAGGTTTTTCAGACCCCTTTTTTGGTTTGTAAATAACTTCTTTGTTCTCCTCTACCCCCCCCCCCCCCCTCAGTACCTGGGCTCGCGGTCACCTGAGCCAGTAAAAAATAAGGTTCTGGAGTTGATCTTCAGCTGGACTCTGGGTTTGCCTGATGAGGCCAAGATCACAGACGCTTATCAGATGCTGAAGAAACAAGGTGAGCGGCCGTCAGAAGTCATTACTGATACACAGTGAGAAGGAACTAAAGGTTGCAGCTAAAAAGTACCTTTTTAAGAGTAGCTTCGAGACAAATCTTCACATATGGCTTAATCTACTTCTATCAACAGTGATGATTAACACCTCTTTGTTTGTCAGGTATTATTAAACAAGACCCCGAGCTGCCGCCTGACCAACTCCTGAACCTTCCTCCTCCCAGACCCAAGAATGCGATTTTTGAGGACGAGGAGAAGTCAAAAGTAAGGACTTTCCTGTGAAATAAAGAAATCATCAGTTATTTTAATAATGACCTTACTGACCCAGTAAGGTCATTATTCTGACCTTACTGGGTTAGGTCAGAATAACCCAGTTTCTTTCCCACGGTACATGCTGTCGTCTCTCTTTGGTGATTTGTGAAACCTGTTCGCTTATTGTTTTCGGCGTCTTTCATCAGATGCTGTCTCGCCTGTTGAACAGCTCGCACCCCGATGACCTCAAAGCTGCCAACAAACTCATCAAGGAGATGGTCCAAGAGGTACTTCTTTTAAAAATCACACATCCATTATCCACATGTTCACTTTTAGAGCTGAAGATAGTAGTCGGAGTGTGTTTTAAGCTGCACTTGAGAGCAGGAATGAGGAAGTGGGTTGGTTGCTTCAGCGAGGCTTTGTGTGTCACCGAGTGGTTCAGCAGGAATTCACAGAAAAAGCATTTTTATTATTCTAATTTTTTTACTGCTATTCTTCAAATTAGTTTATTTTGTATTTCTTTTCCGAATCAGAATACTTTATTTATTTTGGGGTGTTTTGTGACAGTTGTTTCATTTTAGAATGCATTAACCCTGCGGTATCACTGTGGACCTTTTTGTCCCGAATGACTAATTTGCGTAGTCCAATCGAATGATACCGAAGGGTTACATAAATAAAAAGGTAAATAAATATTGATATAAAGAAAAAGACAAAGTGTAAAAAAAGATAAAATAGAAAAAAATTTCATTAAAAAAAGGATTTAAAATGTAATGTCCAACTAAAATAAAGTAGAATTCAAATATTTATATAAATAAGAATCAGAATAGCTTTATTAGTCCCACAGAGGGGAAATGTACCGTTAAGTTCAAATGTGCACATTGTAGTACAATATATATAACATGTATAATATAATCCAAACAGTGGACTATTTGTATTAGTTCCATTGTGAAGTAGTAGAAAGTTACAATGTTACGATAACACAAATCCTATTCTCTGCAAGATCATGTCCCCGTGTGTCTGCTCTGTGTGCACTTTGTGAACGTGTCTCCTCTCTGTTTCAGGATCAGAAGCGAGCGGAGAAGGTTTCGAAGCGCGTGAACGCCATCCAGGAGGTGAACGAGAGCGTCTCTCTGCTGACTCGCATCCTGCAGGACCACGAGCCCACCGCCGACGATCAGAGCAACGCAGAGCTGCTGCAGGTGAAACTTTCAGTATCTCACTGTTATAAAGCTGAACTGTGTGTGTGTGTGTGTGTGTGTGTGTGTATTAAGTACAATTATTCGTATTTTCTTTTGTTTGGCCTTATGACGGCTAAAATTGGATGACCATTTTAGTTTTCACTTCATACAGTGTTGTAAATAGCATGACATGATGAGCTGTTTTGTTCTGTGTGTGTGTGAGGACCCCAGGGAGAATAGCGAATGCTCATGCTCGTGCTAATGAGGATCCTAATAAAGAATAGAGAGGTTACACTGCAGCGTTTATCTCAGGTGTTTAACATACTGTTTGATCAGGACCTGTACCAGCGCTGTGAGAAGATGAGACCCACACTGTTCAGACTGGCGAGCGACACGGAGGACAACGACGAGGCTCTGGGTGAGCCGTGTTTTTATTTATCTGCCGTTAAAATCCTGAAATAAAAGAGTGACGACCGCTGCAGAAATGTTTCTATTCCTCATCAGGCAGAGCCAAAGACGCAAAGTTGAGCCTGATAAGAGCGCCAGACACGCCCACCATGTCATTGTAGAAACATAGGAGGTAATCAATGATCTCCACATTTGTTTGTTTGTAGCCTTTATTTAACCAGGTGAAGCCCCTTGAGATCAAAAGGTACAGTTTACAAAACTATTCACAGTGACAGGTACCACGAGCATCAAACAGCATGGCACCCAGCCGAGTTTCAAAGTGCTGCAGGGGAACCAGAGTGCTCAGTTTTAAACAGGTTTGCAGACTGTTCCAAGTTAGTGGAGCTGCACATCTAAAAGCTTTCCTCCCTAAGACAGTCCTAGCACTTGGCACATTTAATAAAACAACATCATGAGATCTCAGGCAATACGTACTTTCAATTCGTCGAGAGATCAGAGAGCAGATATAAGTTGGTAGTTTACCCAACATGGCTTTATAGATGAACATGTACCAGTGACTGAGCCTCCGTACAGTTAGTGAAGGCAGACCTGCCTCGGCATACAGGGCGCAGTGATGAGTAAGTGCTTTACAGTTAGTGACACATCTCAGGGCGCTGTGATAGGCGGCATCTAACTTGTCCAGGCAATGGGCAGGTGCATTCATATAGACCAGATCCCCATAGTCCAGCACAGATAAAAAGGTCACAGAGCCTTTTCCTTGCCTCAAGCGAGAAACAGGACTTGTTCCTGAAAAAGAAACCGAGTCTAACCCTCAGCACATACACACTGTGTGTCTTTACTGTCTTTTATATCTGGGACTGACATTTTATTTAATTATTTATGCATATTTGGAATTAATTTCACATTGAAAACGTTGAAACGGGAATGGACATACAAAAAACAAAAATAATAATGGTGTGAATCTTTGCTTTTTTAAATGTATTGTATTTACACGATTTAACATCCTTTAGAAATGGCACAGAAATGCTGAACTGTACATTGAGTTGGTAGATTCTAGGGATGCTCCGATCGATCGGCCGATACTCATTCTCTGCCAATCGATCAGTGCTCTCCATAAAGGCCGACCGGGAGAGCCGATCACATGTCGTAAAATACATGACAATTTTCTCTTGGCGCGGCAAAACAAGCTCATCAAAATGGCTTCACCGGTCTGGCAGTATTTTAAGGTGTCCGAAAAAGACAGTAAAATAGCGGTATGCAACGTGTGTGAAGCAGAAATCCTGCAGCTCCACCCGCTGTGACACACACACACACACACACACACACACACACACACACACACACACACACACACACACACACACACACACACACACACACACACACACACACACAGAGTTAGACCTAACACACTTAGCTAGTTTGTCTACCTCTGGAACTACACTAGTTATACATTTATTCTTCACTGTCGGGTCACTCATTACTGGATCAGCGAGCTGCATGAGAGAGAGAGAGAGAGAGAGAGAGAGAGAGAGAGAGAGAGAGAGGAGAGAGAGAGAGAGAGAGAGAGAGAGAGAGAGAGAGAGAGAGAGAGAGAGAGAGAGAGAGAGAGAGAGAGAGAGAGAGAGAGAGAGAGAGAGAGAGAGAGAGAGAGATATATATATGGATTACATACAATTTGCTATATATTCCCGTGTTATTCTCCAAAGTGAATGTAAACTTGAATAAGCGATCCCCATAGGCCCCACTCGATTGGATCGGCGATCGGTATCGGCCGATACTGATTCCGGCGATCGGCCCCAAAATTCCCGATCGGAGCATCCCTAGTAGATTCCTTCGTTATATAATTGCTTGAATTTTAGAAGTTGTGAATTCAGAATCTTTGAAGGTGAAAATCTAAATTCTTCTTGACCTTGAATCTCTTTTGACCCCCCCACCCTTATCCATCAGCCTCGATAATAACCCCTGCTTCCCTCCTCCTGTCCCCAGCTGAGATCCTGCAGGCCAACGACACCCTGACTCAGGTCATCAACCAGTACAAGCAGCAGGTGAAGGGGGAGATCGTCAACGGCAACCACACGTTAAACACACACAAGCAAACAGGTGGGAAGAGCTGAGCGCAGAAACACGTGAATGTGTAGAGAAGATAGATGGATAGAATTGGAGGATGGAGGATAATGGTCACATGTTCATGCACACAGCCTAATGAGTGTTCTGTGTAATAGTGGTGTAATCATACACAGTGAAATGGGGCCTCTCCAAGTAGCAGTCCACACTCCATATTTTAAGTCTGTTCGGGGACTTGAACCAGCGACCCTACTGACTGGCCACTGCCGGACAAGAGATGTTAAATGCAGAATATTATTTATATACAATAACCTACAATAACTTTATTGATACCTCTCAGGAGGGACGTCCCTGCTGGATCTGTCAGGGTTGGACACATCGCCTCAGTCGCTATATTTCCCAGAGTTCCCCACTCCCACAGACAACGCCCCCTCGCAGGAGATGGGGATGAGTCTCCTGGACGACGAGCTCATGTCACTCGGTAACAGCATGGCCTGAAAATATTGAGTTATTATTCATAGGCCGTACTGCCGAGCCCTATGCAGGACTTTGATTGTGTGGACTTCTTTATAATAATAATAATACATTTGATTTACATAGCGCTTTTCCTGGTGCTCGAAACGCTTTACAAGCAAGTAAAGAAAAAAATAACAACAAAAGTAAAAAGTGCTAAGCTAGGTGGAATAAGGGCGAGGGGTTAGTGGATTAGGAGTTGAAGGAAAGGGTGAGTTTTGAGGGATTGTTTGTGTCAGTGTGTTGGCATGTTACGAGTTGAACCATAGTCCTACATAGTTGTGTAACTCTTTGTGCATCCCACAGGTCTAAGTGAAGGGACACACACCTCCAACCCCCCCTCACACCCTGAAGACTCCACAGCCTGGGACTCCTTCCAGGTGAGCAAAGGGAGGATTCTCTACGCTCTCAAACCCCCTTCAACAGTCACGTTAAAAGGCTCCAGTATAATCAGCGAGACATCCATCTTCTCACGCTCTCTCTTCTTCAGTCCTCTGACAGTATAGACGCAGACATCCCAGCAGCCCCGAGCCTCCTCCTGACTCCGGACCCCCCCTCCCTCTCTCTCCCCCTCTCCTCCGGCTCCACCCCCGGTAACTCCGCCCTGGACGAGCTGGACCTGCTGGGGAAGACGCTGATGCAGCAGTCCCTTCCTCCAGAGGACCAGCAGGTCAAATGGTAATTTAAAAAACTCTGTTCTACTGTGAGCACTTAAAGGTCCCATGCCGTGCTTTTCCGGTTCTGACCCGTCCCCTCGTGTTATGAAGGTTTTTCTGCATGTGAACGATCTGCAGAGTCACAACCCTCAAAGTGCACCCTGTAGCGAGTAAAGCTCTAACACAGAGAAGACCTGCCTGCTGCCCCAGAACGCCTCGTTGGGGATTTCTCTTTTTCCATTGTTTACTTCCTGGGTATAGTGACGTATTTCGGGTATAGTGACGTATTTCGGGTATAGTGACGTATTTCGGGTATAGTGACGTATTTCGGGTATAGTGACGTAACATAACGGCCGTTCCGAATCGGAACCGGTTCTCGGTACCCAACCCTACTCCTTGGTCATGTTCGTGTGTGTTGGAGGAGGGGCTCTGTAAGGAAGTCTGAAGTTGGTGCATCATGGCATGTGGCTCATTAAAAAATAAGTACAGCTATTGTCTCCCTCTTGTGTAACGGCTCGGCCCCACCTGCAGGAGGGACACCAGGGCTGCCAACTCTCACGCAACTGGCGTGTGACGCACGCTTTCACTCTCAATCTCACGCCAAAAACAAGATGAACCGGTGATCGTTTTTGGTTGGTTATTTACAATGTTGAGTTGACAGCTGCTCAAGCTGTTGATCCGCTCCCTCCCCGCCTCCACCACCATCAGACCCCCATATTAGTGCTCGGTCACTGTTCGCTTTGTGAGAGGGTTTGAAGGTCTAATTTCTAATGATTGATAGTTACACATACTTGTGGTATGTATTAGTTTAGTTTGCCCCTGGTACGTAAAAAGGATAATAATAGCGTTTTTTTAAATTATACGGAGTTATTCTTCTTAGCAGGAACCGCTACTATTCGTTTGTTTTATGGATTTGGGCCGGTCTGGGTCTCAATGCCGATGTCTTCTCTACAGCTGGGCTGATTGTGAATCGCCTCGTCCGCACATGAAAGCTGTAGGCCTATAGCTGTCAAACTGTGATCACCAGTTGAATACATTTGACAAATTTGACTTGGTTTCTACACTTATTTGAACATGTATGTATTTATTTCCAAAAATTATTGGAAAAAAATTGCGTACAAAAATAATAATTATGAAACTATTTTTTTATCCAAATTTTTTTTTTAATAGGATATGTACATTTCGGTTAACCGTTTTTTGGGGGTCGAATATTCGAATATACATTTGCTTTCAAATTCCAATCCCTACTCCGAACTAGTTAAAACCTGGAGCTGCAGAAGAGTTCTTCAGAATTGATTGTGGCATCTCTACCCTGTGGTCAACTCGTGGCCCGTGACATGTCGTGTGAATTCTCCGGCCGAAGCTCCAAATAAACCGTCGGTGTTTGCCATAAAAGCTCCAGCTCTGCTCGTGTCTGAGTCCTGACTCCAATTGCTTCAGAAGTTTCCCTCACAATTTCAAGATGTTGTTAGAATTAACGCTTCGTGCATTCAAGCTGTTGCCATTGTGTGAGAGGGTAAAAGCACACACTAATGAATTAAGTTCATTTCTCTTTTTCCAGGGACAAGCAGCTGTGCAAGCCCACTCTGAGAGATCTGCAGAGCAAGTCTGGGTGCACCATCACCCCCATCCCCATCCCCACCTTCGTATCCGACGCCCCCGCTCCCCTTCTCAGCTCTCAGCCCAGCCTCGCAGCCTCGTTGCTGGAAATGTCCCCGACTCACACCGAGGCTCCTGCAGCAGAAGTCTCACTGACGGATGTTTTTGTACCGCTAGAGTCCATTAAGCCCAGTAAGTCAACTTGATAGCTTTATGCCTCTGCGTTAAGGGAGAACAGATTTATCGATCAGTGCAGGGTTGAGTTGTAAAACCCTGAAATGAGATCGCATTTCTAGGCTGCTTCTTCTCAAAGTTAATGTTTTTCGATTAAAAGCCTGAAATAAGGTCTGTGGGAAACACAAGAGATATTCACGTGTCAGTAAACACCCCACTGGTGAATGTCTGAAGCCTCTGTGTCTTAAAAACAGCGGTTGCTAACAAAGTGTCTAAATGAGACGACTAAATGTCATCACGATGAACATTAGCCGCCTTTAGCTTAGCGGTGGTGACGTGAAGTCATGTGATCGTGATGTCGTTCCTTTATAGCAGGGGTTCTCAAAGTTTTGATGAGTGAGGGCCAATTTAGGTACCCAATATTGGATTGAGGGCCGCCCAAGAAAAAACGGAATCCTAAAATAATTCCAAAACAAATCCTTTCTTTATTGTACTAACCAATTACCGCAACTCGCGAGATGCCTAGTTGCCTAGCAAACTTTCCACAAGCTGTCATTCATAATTTAGGAATGACAACCCAGGGGGCGCAGTTTTACCATTCTTAAATTCCATTCTAATTCTTACTAGATACAACCATGGAGGATTAAAATATAACGCATGCATTTCAGCGTGTCACATTAACTATCGCGGGCCGCCAGAAACATTTCCGAGGGCCGCCATTGGCCCGCGGCCCGCACTTTGAGAACCCCTGCTTTATAGCCTAACGTTAGCTTTTCACTTCTGGCGAATTACATTTTAACAATCACAAAGTGGAGTTAATATGTGGAGATTATCCTGCTGAACAAAACATGTACGTATCATAAACGTGTAGGGATGGTTAAGGTTTTAACGGTACTCTTATCGGTTCTTTTGGAGAAAAAAATAAGATTAACTAACTAAACAAATTGTGAACAAAACTAACATTGCTTTTTATTTAAATTAAATACATAATATTTCACATCAAAAGAAACAATGTTTTAACAAATCGCATTAAATAATCTGATGACAGAATAGCTGAAACTTTAACAAAATAAATAACTCTGTTTCCTCTAATCATTAAGCCATGTTTGTATAATGGAGTTAACTCTGTGTGTTGCTGCGAGCATACAGAACACCTGACGTGGAATTTTGCAGTCTTTTTGCGTATTAGAAACGGAGTTGGCGACACTAAAACTGCAATATAATGTTTGTGTAGCAATAATACATGACATATATTTTGTAAATGTCTCCAGTACCGATAAAAAGACCGATAACGTCGGAGCTTAGCGGTACCACGGTCTTTAATAATTCAGCCCCGGGCCCGTTTAACACCGGAGCTCGGTACCCATCCCTATAAACGTGTGTTTGCCACGGAGATTATTTTCTGCAATATTCCAAAATCAAATGAAAATATCCCATTGGCTTTCTGTTGAAGGAGCCCTTGCTTTGCTAACTTCCAGGTCGGCCTACAAAAACACATCCTCCCTGCGCCCCTGTATTAGATAATAATAATAAAGCATATTTCATACAAGTGCTGACACATCACAAGTTAAAAACAAACAAGAAGAAATTCCCCTCAGATTATTTGTTAAGAACTAAAGGTACATGCAGCAAAATATAACATTTGATCAGGTTCATAAACACAAGTGGGTAAAATGTATGATAATAAAAATAATGTTTTCTCTCTGACAGACGAGACACGAGACAACTGAGTCATTGCAACAATATAAACTATACATCCCCCCCCCCCTCCCTGCAGGCAGTCTGTTACCGGTGACGGTGTTTGACGGACACAGTCTGCGGGTTCTCTTCCACTTCGCTCGGGACTCGCCCCCCTCCCGCCCCGACGTGCTGGTGGTGATCATCTCCATGCTGTCCTCCGCCCCGCTCCCCGTCTCCAACATTAACTTCCAGACTGCGGCTCCAAAGGTCAGCGCTGAGACAGCTCAGAGGCTCATCTTGTAAAGACGTGTCTCAGCGACGTAAGGAAGTTGATCTTGTTGTCCTGTTCCTCCTGTAGTGCATGGCGGTGAAGCTGCAGCCTCCGTCAGGAACTGAGCTCCCGGCTTTCAACCCCGTCCTCCCTCCTGCTGCCGTCACACAGATCCTGCTGCTGGCCAACCCAAACAAGGTGAGGGGGACAACAGGGGGCTTCCTCTAAAGGTCACCTATTATGCAGAATCCACTTCTTCACGTCTCTTCTACATCAACATGTGTCCCCTCTTCTCCATGTCTCTTCTACATCAACATGTGTCCCCTCTTCTCCATGTCTCTTCTACATCAACATGTGTCCCCTCTTCTCCATGTGTCTCTTCTACATCAACATGTGTCCCCTCTTCTCCATGTCTCTTCTACATCAACATGTGTCCCCTCTTCTCCATGTCTCTTCTACATCAACATGTGTCCCCTCTTCTCCATGTCTCTTCTACATCAACATGTGTCCCCTCTTCTTCATGTCTCTTCTACATCAACATGTGTCCCCTCTTCTTCATGTCTCTTCTACATCAACATGTGTCCCCTCTTCTTCATGTCTCTTCTACATCAACATGTGTCCCCTCTTCTTCATGTCTCTTCTACATCAACATGTGTCCCCTCTTCTTCATGTCTCTTCTACATCAACATGTGTCCCCTCTTCTTCATGTCTCTTCTACATCAACATGTGTCCCCTCTTCTTCATGTCTCTTCTACATCAACATGTGTCCCCTCTTCTTCATGTCTCTTCTACATCAACATGTGTCCCCTCTTCTTCATGTCTCTTCTACATCAACATGTGTCCCCTCTTCTTCATGTCTCTTCTACATCAACATGTGTCCCCTCTTCTTCATGTCTCTTCTACATCAACATGTGTCCCCTCTTCTTCATGTCTCTTCTACATCAGCATGTGTCCCCTCTTCTCCATGTCTCTTCTACATCATGGAGGGAGGTGGCAGAGACAGTGGGTGACACTGGTAGGTCGTTACGGTACGTCCACACAGCAGCTTTGAAAAAATCTTGAAAATCTTGGAGCTGGGCGTGTCTGAAAGCTTGGGGATTTTTTGCGACCAACAACCAATCACATGAATCTCCCGCCCCCGACATACAAAGCAAAAAACCCCGGGGATTTTATGCGAGCAATATATATATATATATATATATATATATATATAAACTCCCCAAACAGGCGAAAACCTACCAGTTTCACCCACTGCCTCTGCCACCTCCCTCCATGCCTGGCTCCTCCGGTTTGTATCCCGGTAAATAATCTGGTCGTAAAGAACCGGGTGATTTGCTACCGTAATTTCTCGTTTGGAATATGAGGAAATGAACTGCGGTCTGGTTCTCCCTGCTTACACGTGGTTTGATTGGCTAGCGCTTCTACTGTCAGATTTGCATAAACATGTTTGATTGGCTGACGCTTCCAGCTCAGCTTCAAAAGTTGAACATTGCTCAACTTTTGAATCCTGAAAATCCTGGAAATCTTGGCTTCGCTCCCCCACAATGCAGTTCGGCGAAAAGCGAGGCAAAGTGACGTCATCCCCATTCAAAGTCAATGGGCAGAGAAGCATTGGAAGATTTGTTTAAAGCTGCTGTGTGGACGTACCGTTATACTGTCTTTTCTGATGCTTTCAATTTATTCCGATGTAATGATAAGGTTGATTCTATAACAGTGACACTGCTAAGTAGAAGTTCAATTACATATACATGTTTTAATACAAAAATGGCACTTAAGTTAATTGAATGTCTCAAAAAGCCCCAAAGACTTGGTAGTAACCCCCCCCTCTCTCCTTCTGTGTGTTTCAGGACAAAGTGCAGCTGCAGTACACCCTGACCTTCACCATGGGGGGGCAGCAGCAGCACAGTGAGGCCGGCGCTGTAGAACAGTTTCCTCCTGCAGAGACGTGGGGGAGCCTATAGCACTCGGACTCAAACACCACCTGACAGACTTTCAGACTCCGCCTCCTTCCAACTCTTTATACGCTCCTTTGCTAAAAACACTCTTTGATTATCTCCCTCACGCTCAGTCAGTGCAGCGTGTGTTTGCTTTGCTCTGTGTCTAGTCGGCTGTGCTTTAAAACAAAAAGCTGCAACATGCTTTCTCCCCCAAAGTCCTGCAGTCTTGTCTCGGATGAAGAAAACATCAAACTTGTGTTTTCCACTAAGTCAGTTTAAATCACCTCTGCATGTAACATCCAGCACACCGAGAGAGAGAGAGGACGATACAGAGGCGCAGCTCATCTTAGTTTGCGACATGTACTTTGTGTAGTGTCTGTTTTGTGAGGATTATTACTTTTTACTCTTTGATTTGCACAGAATGATTTTTGATTGTACCGTTTCCTGTCTTTTCTTTAACGATCATTTACTGTCTGCCATACGTGCCTATTTTTCCCTTCTAACATTTTAACTTTATTGCGTTTAGTTTCTCATCAGATCCATATAACCTTAAATTCTTAATATATTCCAAAAAAAATGTTAGTAGTTGCATTTAATAGTTTCTTTAGCTTGTAATTTAATCATTTATTATTTCAGCATTTATCTGGTGAAGATCATTGAAGGTGAGATGATGTTTCTACAGACTGTGATGCATGAACTCTTCCTCCTCCTCCTCCTCCTCACATTCCTCCGCACTCCTCATAATACGACCGCTCTGTAAATACCAAAGATGGCGGTCCTGTTCTGTACATTTGACTCGTGCAAAGAACATAACACTGGTAAAATATTCAAAATGGGTAATAAAGTTTTTTTCTTGGTGACCTGAAAACTTGTTCTTTCGTGTTTGTTGGGCACATGGAAACTTCCTGATATAATACCATAAGCTGGTTTTAGCGTCAAGGATTTAAAGACCACACAGTGAAACATTGAAGACGTGTATTAAACTGTAAAAAAAGTGATTTACTGTTTGCTTAGGAGCAAGTCCAAACAATTACACAAGCGTTACATGATAAAAATCAATAGTTTGGAAGACATATTTTATATACTTGCAGCAATGATGGCACCGCATTTGATTTTTGTCCAAACATCAAGGAACAGTCAGATGCTGAGCAGTTTCTTTGGAGGTAAATAAAGTATAGAAGACGGGGAGATAAGGAAAAGGAAAGTCAGCCCGTGCTTGTTTTCACCAAGAAGTGTAAAAAGCATGACCTCCTCATGGTGGCATTCACATTCCTACTCCCTGCTCTTATCAACTTGCACAAAAGAAGGAGTAAAATATTTAAAGTTTTCACATTTTCATACTTTTGCATAGTTGTGGAGGTCAGAATGTAGCTGCTAAAGCTCAGAATTAAGCAGCAGGTTGCTTACTTTAGTTTTACAGTAAGTAGAAAATGTTGTTGCCGATAACTAGGCTTTATGAGTGAGCCAAAGGACCAAACCAAAATAATGAAAGTTGTGGACACTAAAACATTTTTTTTTTTTAGAGAACTGCAAATTGCAAAAAAACTCCAAATTACACACTACACATCAGTCATTTGACCCATATGTTATGTAAACAACATAGAATAGAGAGGCGAAGTCCCTCCCTTTCCGGGAGCCTCCATGGGACCACGGAAGCGTAAAATTATACATTGAAGTCAATGGAGAGAGAAAAGTTATCTTTTGATCCCGTTTGAATTGTGCCACGAATGACACATATGATGTTTGTCAATTTAAAAGAATATTTTGCAAGTCCAAAAAATTAAAATGTGTCGTAAATCTGTGAAGTTACACATTTGTGTGTGAAACCGCTGAGTGAACTACAGGTCTCTCGTCTCGCACAATACGCGTCACCATCACAAAGACGGCCGTCACGTTAGCAAATTTCACCTGTTTCTTTCAGAATGAGAATAAAAGTATAAAACGAGGTGAACATCACTACAAGTCTGGACACGTTGAGAGCTGTACATACACGAAAGGGGAGTTAGTCGGTTCTGTAAGAGCAGCGGGACCGGCTTTACAAGATGTTGGTGAGTAATATGAGTGACATTAGCTAACAAGGTACACTAACGTGTTTTGTTTCAGTAACTAGTGTTCTCCTTTAGAACTTCGTGGTCTCTGTGTATGCTGTGGATAACATTAGTGTTCACAAGAACAAGGTACACTCCCGTGTTTTGTTTTAGTTGCTCTTCAGATTGAAGCGGCCAGTTTTATATCGACTATACAGTATGTGTGATCTCCTTTTACATCTCGTTGTGTCATTTGAGTTTATTTACTGTGTGTAGATTCAAGGGTTTTGGTTATCTTGTCAATTTGTTTGGTTATCCAGGCACATCTGTGTGTGACTCCCTCGGGTACACTGGTATGTGTTTTCCTAATGTAGAGAGCATTGATTAATTAATAAACTACACACTGAGTCTAGATCCTGACCAAGTCCTTTTTTATTGTTGATCAAATGTTTTTCAAAAATGTATTCATACACATTTAGAAAAATACAATGTACAATCACAACCAGTACAACACAAATTACAAAAATACAGAAAAAACAAACAATAACAACAATCAGACAAGAGGACAAAACTATGGAAAAATAACCCCTCCCACCCCCAGATCCGGACCATCCTTGTATTATTGCTCATTCAATCTATTATAGCATGCTAACAAACATGGTACTTACTTTATTTTTACAGAGCTGCATGGGAGACGATGGCGCAATGCAGAGCGCTGTCTGTGATTGTGCACGGGGGATGTACAAATGCAGCCACGCTGCAGCATTGGCAGATCAGCTCCACAGATGTTGAGTGCCAGTGGAGGAAGCCTGGCACTTCCAAAGTAGTCCAGCCGGTGTCTCAACTTTACCAACAGTGAGAGGAGACATGCAACGCACTGGCCAGAGACATCGCCACTCAGGATGTAGACTGGTTCAGGTCTGCACTGAGGGGCACACAATGTGGCATGGCATGGCTTTTGTCACCTGAGCCAGAGCCGCGGCCTCAACATCAGGCCATTGTCACCGTGCCGGAGCTGGTGAAGGGGCATGGGGGTCGGGGGCTTGAGGCAATTCTTGCCTCAATGCGACTGAGCAGAGACCAGCAAGCTGCCATCCAGACAGCCACCGGAGGACAGCGGACAAATCCTCTGGCAGTTACACAGGCGGGGCAGGTTGACAGCCAGCAAGTTTGGTGCTGTGCTGCGGTCGGGACTTTCATCCACTCCATGCGCGTCCCTCATGAAGAGGGTGCTCGGGGGGTACAACTTGGACGGAGTCATGGCTGTCAACTGGGGGGTTTTAAACGAGGCCGAAGGGGTGAAGGCTTTTGTGCAGGCCTATCAGGAGACAGTGTTCGAGTCTGGTCTCTTTGTGAGTGAGTCAGTGTTTTGGGAGCATCCCCCGATGGACTTGTGCAGCCATCTGCCATGCTGGAGGTGGTGTCCACCATCATTATATAGGATATATATATATTTGTATACATATCTGTAAATTGTATAATTTTATTTGATTTAAAAGTATTTTTGATCTCTCTGTCTATAAACACAAACTGAGTAAGATTGACAATAAAGTTGACTTTGAAAATTATATATATTCTTTATGAAAATAGTTGACTGTTGGAGAAATGAATCCAAATGAAACGTTGGACTGAACTACAACTACGCCTTTAAATCTCTACGGACTGTTTTTCAGTGGGATGGCAAGTTCCTATCTTTAAACATTTATTAGTTTTTTCTCAGAACAGATTTGATTTTCTGAAGTTAATTTAACTTAACCATGTAAGGTCATTATTAAAAAGGTACAATCAATTTGTTTAGGGTTGACTAAAATAATGAAAAACATTCATTTGGATAATTTACTGACAGAATAAGAAACTCAATGATGCTCTACTCACCTGTTCCTTTTTATAAAGTGAAACAGTTGAAACGATAGATTTTAGTAAACTTAAAAACAACCTTCTCCAAAAGCTATCAAGGAATATACCGAATACTTGTTTTAGAACTTTATTACATATTATTATATGAACCAGTTTAATCATTATAATAACGTAGGATTGCAACTCTTTGAAACTGTAGGTGGCTCTTAAAAGAGCCGTTGTGTTTGGGTGTGCTGGTCTCAGGTCAGTTTAAGTCCTCTCTCGTGGATGCAGCGGGCCAGCTGGATGTCCTTGGGCATGATGGCGACCCTCTTTGCTGGTTCATCTTACTGGGGGGCAGCTACATGGATGTCGGTGCAGTCCACAATCATTGTGCAGTTGAAGGCAGAATGGATGAAGGCAGAATGAATTTATTATTGACTCCGAATGAAGCACAACTTCATGTCATACAATACATTGACTTTGTTTGTAATTGTGTAAAAAAATAAAGCATTGATTAGCAAGCAGGACCTGCAGGAACAGAGCACGGTGATGGATGGAGCTGGGAAGAGAGAAGAATAAAGAAAACCGATCAACTTTATTATCGGATATTAAAATTCAATTTCAAAACAAGTTGCCGCTCCTACAGTTTTCTAGTATGTAAAGATGATTTCACTTGACCTATGCAAAATATCACACTCAATTTCATGTGTGTCTCTGGGGGGTGCATTGTGCCTTTGATGTATATAAATAATATACCATAACCAAATACTATTACGTACAGTGGAAATCAGGTTGCCAGAGCAGTCCAGTGTGCATGTTCCTCAGGGTCTCAGCAGTTACAGGTGAGGTAAAGAAAATAAAAGAGAAAAAGGTCAGTAACAACACTTTGAATAATTATCTCTTTTAATAATGTTCTCTCAGTAATCACTCAACTACTGTCTTTCCAACAAACAGATTGACTCACTATCATCACAATGAAACACGTCCAGAAGAATGGACCACAGATGGAAATTAGCTATTAGCTATAATCTGGCATATTGCATCTCTTCTCTTTGCTGCGATTAATGTTTTTGTATGCATGGTCCTTCTATAAATAAATAAATGTCATGCAAAGCTGCCTGCCTGCATTCCTTCCTTCGACTCTCCCTGAACTGCCTGATCTTTTAATGTTCAATGTTAACCATTTGAGCAGATAGCATTAAGTAGAAAGATCGCAGATGCTAATGTGCCGTTAGCCTACCTCCCGCCCCATTAGCACCTGGTGGAGGGGCGATAGGCTCCTCTTCAAATGTTTCACAAATACTTAGCATCATGACTACTCTTACTGTTTAACATGTGGGGTTACTTCATGTTAAGGCTAATACATATGACAAGGCTAAGTAATGTGATGCTAACTAACGTGCTCGCTACTAGCTAGGTAGCTAACTTGACTGTGTTCCATGCACAACAAGTGTATTACCTGATATGTCTGATCCAACGACTCCTGGCCCTTTCATCAGACGGGAAGCGATAGAACGAGCTATGATCTATAAGTATGATCACTTATGTGATTACAACCTGGTACAAAGCACACGGGCATCTTGTAAAAGTGAATTTATTTTAGCAATCTCTTATTTATTGGAGGGAATAAATCAGTTATGAGATCTTCTTCTTCTTCTTCGCTTTAATTACGAGTCGCAACCACTTGGAGCATTATTGCCTGTGACATCACTTACGCGACCCAGAATGGGATTTGGGATTTGTAGTCTTTGTAGTCGCGTATTTTTCATAGTCTTATATTTCAACAGTTTTACGACAAAATGTGACTTTTTTGACATGGAACTTATTGTTTAAGATTGACAACATCACATGTGTAGTTCGTGGCACAATTCAAACGGGATCAAAAGATACGTTTTCTCTCTCCATTGAATTCAATGTAAATGTTTCGCTTCCGGGTCCC